>NC_091951.1:20063792-20226292 GCF_031021105.1 Erythrolamprus reginae | reverse complement strand
TGTATGCCGCCCCTCTCCGTAGACTCAGGGCGGCTCACAACAGTGATAAAAACAATATATAATGACAAATCTAATAGTTAGAATCTAAAATAACAATAGTACATTTAAAAAGTCTAAAAAGCAAGGAACCCCAATATATAAAAACATGCATACAGTCATATCATGCACAAAAACTACATAGGCAGGGGGAGATGTCTCAGTTCCCCCACACTTGACGACAGAGGTGGGTTTTAAGGAGTTTACGAAAGGCAAGGAGGGTGGGGGCAGTTCTAATCTCTGGAGGGAGCTGATTCCAGAGGGTTGGAGCCGCCACAGAGAAGGCTCTTCCCCTGGGTCCCGCCAGACGACATTGTTTAAACACGATCATGTTTAATCTTTCTTTGTAGCCAGCCGTCATTTTATTTCAAGTGTGGCATTTTTTTCCCTCCCGGCTTGGAACTGGATTAGATTTTTCTTCCAAAAAGTGCAAACGTCTCCTTTCCTGTTGCAGATAAATTAGCTAAAAAGGTTTCTATACTTAATTACCAGCCTTACCATTTGGGGACAGAAGGCCAAGACTGGCCAGTAAGACTTTCCTGAAGGCCTCTGTAGCCAATAACAGAGCTCTGGGTCGATCTGGAGCTCTGTTATCGGCTGCAGAGGCCTCTGGGAAAGCCTTGCCAGCTGCAGAAGAAATGGACAGAGGTACAGTATGTGTTAGGAATCTGTCCATAACTGTTGGGTTGGCAATATATTGGCTGCAGGTGTTGCAGACTGCCACAAGAGGGAGCTAGAGTCCATAGCTTATTTCTCTGAATCACCAGCTCTGTTTCTCTTTGTCTAAATTACTCACTGTTAGGTTTGTTCTGTGTTGTAGTTCTATATTATAGCTAAAATGTGTTTAAGCTTGATATCTTTGTTTGCTGACTATGACAAAGACAACTGGTAAAAAATACTTGGTAATATTTGTATTGTTATTCTGATATCATGTGTATGACTTTAGACTTGTTTATCTGAATATGTCATTTCTCAAAATAAACTTTAATTCAAGTTAATGTAACTGTGTGGCTAAGTAGTTGTTTACAATTAATCTCAATCTAAACATTTCTGTGTGTGCACAACTTTAATAAACAAGGATTACTCTGCTCATACATTAACAGTATGCAGAGATTGCAATTCTCTGAAGGTAAGTAGAAGGGTAGCCCCACCCTTTACATCCCCAACCTAGTTTATTTTTTACCCATGCACCCCGGAGTGGGAGGGGTCTTAATTCGGATTTATTTTGGGGGGTTAAGGCTTATACTGGGAACATATGTAAAAATCAAGCTAGGACTTACTTTCTGAGAAGGTCGTATATTTAGGGAAATATGGTATTTTAGTAATGAACCACCTTTTGGGAGGATCATCCTCTACCAGGGCTGTGAATATTTTATTTCTTCTTGTGTATTGCTGTTAATGATCATGTGCCTTCGCTTCCCAAATGTATATAAGTGCCGCATGAGTCTTAGTGATCAGTCAGGTCCCACAAAATCGACCTTCTCCAGGTCCCATCATTTGGCGGGGCCTACAGCTCATCTGTTTGGAACCCATATCACATCTCAGACATGAACACCCTTGAAAATGTCCAAAGATACTTCACCAGAAGAGCCATTCACTCCTCCACTCGAAAGAGAATACCCTACGAGACTAGACTTTCAATCCTGGGCCTAGAAAGCCTAGAACTAAGACGCCTTAAACAAGATCTAAGTATTGCCCACAAGATCATATGCTGCAACGTCCTGCCTGTCAGCGACTACTTCAGCTTCAACCACAACAACACAAGAGCACACAACAGATTCAAGCTTAATATTAACCGCTCCAAACTTGACTGTAAAAAATATGACTTCAGTAACCGAGTTGTCGAAGCGTGGAACTCATTACCGGACTCCATAGTGTCATCCCCAAACCCCAAACACTTTACCCTTAGATTATAGAAACATAGAAGTCTGACGGCAGAAAAAGACCTCATGGTCCATCTAGTCTGCCCTTATACTATTTTCTGTATTTTATCTTAGGATGGATATATGTTTATCCCAGGCATGTTTAAATTTAGTTATTGTGGATTTATCTACCACGTCTGCTGGAAGTTTGTTCCAAGGATCTACTACTCTTTCAGTAAAATAATATTTTCTCATGTTGCTTTTGATCTTTCCCCCAACTAACTTCAGATAGATAACTTTATTATCTACGGTTGACCTATCCAGATTCCTAAGAGGTCAGTAAGGGGCGAGTACAAGTGCACTAGACTAGAGTGCCTTCTGTCCCCTGTCCTATTGCTCTCCTATATCTCCTATACCTTTCTTCTATTCCTATATCTTCTCTTCTATTCTTTCATAGATACATTTTACTATGAGTATCTCCTCTATAACCTTCATCATGTATTTTACTATTTGTATATAGATGTATATATATATATCCACTAAAACTCTCATTGTGTATTGGACAAAATAAATAAAATAAAAAAATAAAAAGAGCATTATTTGTGTGGGGAGGGGCAGCCCTCTGGAATCAGCTCCCCCTGGAGATTCCTACCGCCCCCACCCTCCTAGCCTTCTGTAAGAACTTGAAAACCCATTTATGTCGCCAGGCTTGGGGTCACTAGGCCCCAGTTCCCGACCGACAAATGTGATGCTTGCTGCTGTCTGAATGTGAATGAATGGTTTTTAATGTTTTGGGGTTTTAGAGTACAGTAGTTAATAATATTAATGGGATTCTAGGTTTGATGTTGTATACTGTTTTCTATTGTGTTGTGAGCCACCCCAAGTCTTCGGAGAGAGGCCACATACAAATCCAATTAATAAATAAAACAAATAAGTAAAAGTTATGTGTGTATCAGGGGCTCTCGGGTTTGGTGACATCATCCCGAGAACGCACCTCTTTGTGCTGTGCGGAATAAACAGGCTGCAGTTTCCCACCTTGTGTGATAATCGGCTACTATGCACCGGAGAAAACCAAATTCAGCATTTGGCTGTGCCAATTCATGGTCTGGCTATCCCGTTGGAAGGAAAATCACATCTGTTTGCAAGGCGGGTTTACTTTTTAAAATGCCAGACAAAGGCAGTTGCTCGAAACAGAAGAGAACGTTAATTCAGAAGTTAATTCAGAAAGCACGATAGAGGCAGAGTGCCGGATCGGAGGTGGCTACAGGAGTCAAATTTCCTTAGGTAATTCCCTTGTTCTTTGAAAGCCGGTGAAATTTAAGAATTCTTGGGAAAGGTAATTGGCTAGTTATTTAAAAAGGCGACACTCTTAGGGACAGACATTCTGGCCAGGTGTAGTTTTCCCACTTATTTCCTATGTAATTAGAATATAAAATAGAAGTGATTATCTCATAAAGGAAAGGCTCTTTTCTTGATTAAGGGGTGGAAAATCCGTCAACGTTGAATGGAATATTCACTTGAACAGGCTGGCACCTTTTGGGCAATCCTTTTGTCAAGTTTGTTCCCTTTATGTAATTTAATTCTTAACTTTTTATTTTGAGCTGGAAATGATGGGAAGTTTAAACAAAGTGGGACAGAAGAAAAACTGATTGTTGGGGGAGGTTCCTTCTTTCTTTCTTTCCTTCCTTCTTTCTTTCCTCTCTCCTTCCTTTCTTTCTCTCCTCCTTTTTCTTCCTCTCTCCCTCCCTCATTCCCTTCCTTCCTTCCTTCCTTCCTTTCTTTCTTTTATAGAAACATAGAAATAGAATACCCTACGAGACTAGACTTTCAATCCTGGGCCTAGAAAGCTTAGAACTAAGACGCCTTAAACAAGATCTAAGTATGGCCCACAAGATCATATGCTGCAATGTCCTGCCTGTCGGCGACTACTTCAGCTTCAACCACAAAAACATAAGAGCATACAACAGATTTAAACTTAATATTAACCGCTCCAAGCTTGACTGTAAAAAATATGACTTCAGTAACCGAGTTGTCGAAGCGTGGAACTCATTACTGGACTCCATAGTGTCATCCCCAAACCCCCAACACTTTACCCTTAGATTATCTATGGTTGACCTATCCAGAGGTCAGTAACGGGCGAGTACAAGTGCACTAGAATGCCTTCGGTCCCCTGTCCTATTGCTCTCCTATATCTCCTATACCTTTCTTCTATTCCTATGTCTCTTCTTCTATTCTTTCTTAGATATATTTTACTATGAGTATCTCCTCTATAACGTTCATCGTGTATTTTACTATGTACATACCCATTAAAACCCTCACTGTGTATTGGACAAATCAATCAATAAATAAAAATTTTGGACAGAGAGGATCAGTAGTGAGTTCAACAACAACAACCACAACAGAGTTGAAACGGACCTTGGAGGTCTTCTAGTCCAGCAGGGGGCATAAATCTAAATCCTTCCACTCCCCATCATCAGTCAGGGCTGAAGAAGCTTCTTGGATGAGGAGCAAAACGTCTTCATAGAAAAAAAGAAACTAAAAAGTCCAGTTTCCTCTGGGGCGGGGGGGAGCGGCTTTGGGATACCCTTAGACTATCCATGGTTGACCTCACCAAGAGGTCAGTAACGGGCGTACATAAGTGCACCAGAGTGCCCTTCCGTCCCCTGTCCTATTGTCTCTCCTATATCTCCTATATCTTCTCTTCTATACCTATATCTTTTCCTGCTATTCTCTCATAGTTATATTTTACTCCTTTATTTTCTCCTCCATTCCCCCTTTAATACATTCTATCTGATTATATCCTCTATAACCCTCGCTGTGTATTATTGTGTCTTGGACAAAAAAACAAATATTGGTTGAGCTTTCCCTCTGGCCACCAGAGGGCGGAATAAAAAAATCACTACATCATTCTTTGGTCCTCTCTGTCTCCCTCTCCTCTATGGTGCCTTTACTGAGATTCCTGTCAGTTTTGCAAGGAGTTTGCAAGCTGCATCCGTTGTTTGCTGCCAGTTATCTGTTTCCATTGTCAAAGTGAGCAGGCATCCCACCGTGGAGGGAAGAGACTCAGAAAAGGGTATTTTTTTTCCTCTCTCTCTCTCTCCCTCTCTCTCTCTCTCTCTCCCTTGTTTTCTTTTTAAAACCGCGCCTCTTTTTTCTTTTCTTTTCACGTGCTGTGGCTCCCTCCAGACAGGTAGCGGCATTGTTTGGAGATTTATTCCTGATCAGAAAATTGAAGGTGATGCAGTTGGAGCCTCTGAACGGCTCTTAGAAAGAACTCTCTTTTTTTTGTTAATTCGAAGGATGGAAATCAAAGCATAATCTCTCTCTCTTTTTAAATGAAGTTTCTAGTCCTTCAGGTGGCTCTGGGTCTGATAAGCGGGGCTGTCTGCTGGTAATGGATATCCCTATGTGCTCCTGTTATTTTATTTTTTAAAATTTATTTATTTTGTCCAATACACAATAATACACAATGAAGGTTATAAAGGATATATTAGAGAAGAAATACGAAATATAGGAGAGACTATAGGGCAGGGGATGGAAGGCACTCTAGTGCTCTTATGTACGCCCCTTACTGACCTCTTAGGAATCTGGAGAGGTCAACCATGGATAGTCTAAGGGGAAAATGTTGGGGGTTAGGGGATGATACTACGGAGTCCGGTAATGAGTTCCACACTTCAACAATTCGATTACTAAAGTCATATTTTTTATAGTCAAGTTTGGAGCAGTTAATATTAAGTTTGAATTTGTTGTGTGCTCTTGTGTTGTTGTGGTTGACGTTGAAGTAGTCTTTGACAGGCAGGACATTGCAGCATATGATCTTGTGGGCAATACTTAGCTCATGTTTAAGGCGTCGTAGTTCTAAGCTTTCTAGGCCCAAGATTGTAAGTCTAGTTTCGTAGGGAATTCTGTTTCGGGTAGAGGAGTGAAGGGCTCTTCTGGTGAAGTATCTTTGGACAATTTCGAGGGTGTTAATGTCAGAAATGTGGTATTTTTTCTCATGTTGCTTTTGATCTTTCCCCCAACTAACTTCAGATTGTGTCCCCTTGTTCTTGTGTTCACTTTCCTATTAAAAACACTTCCCTCCTGAACCTTATTTAACCCTTTAACATATTTAAATGTTTTGATCATGTCCCCCCTTTTCCTTCTGTCCTCCAGACTATACAGATTGAGTCCATTAAGTCTTTCCTGATATGTTTTATGCTTAAGACCTTCCACCATTCTTGTAGCCCGTCTTTGGACCCGTTCAATTTTGTCAATATCTTTTTGTAGGTGAGGTCCCCAGAACTGAACACAGTATTCCAAATGGGGTCTCCCCAGCTTTATTTAGTTTTTATAGTTAACTATAAAAACTATTGTTGAAGGAACAGCTTTGTCACTAGGCCTGTTGGGATCGATCCCCCTGGGTCCATTTTCTGCCCAGAACACACAATTTGCTAGTCGGTGTGTGTTTCATTGGGCGTGGCACACACCAGGTGCGAACCCAGCTTTCGGCGACAACATTTCAAAGGGGAAAAATAAAAAATCAGGGCCTCATCTGTTTGGTGATTTAAGGATACAGGAAGAATCCCTGTTAAATCTGGATAAAGGCCAAAGTAATCCACCTTTCTTTGTTTTTTTTTCCCTTGCAAGATCTAATCTGAATCAGTCACCAAAAGTTTATTCTTCCAAACTTTCAGGTTCATTTATTTATTTGTTTTATTATTAGTGATTTAGAATATAGATTACAATGATAACAAGAATAAAAAGCAATAAAAATACCTTTGATAACCCCATAAAAAAAACCATACATACTTTCAGTCACTCATGGCTGGACCAAGGTGACAACTTAACGACCCCAGGTCTTAACGGCTTTCTGGTAGGCCAGGGATAGTGCGGATCTCCGGCGACGGTTGGTTCCAGAGCATTGGAGCCACCACAGAGAAGGCCCTTCCCTGTGGTCCCGCCAGCCAACACTGGTTTCATACTGGAGCTTATCATAAGAGAACTTCTCTCTCCGTCTCTTTCCAGAAAATAGCATTGGACTGTTCTGTGCATTGTTTTAATTTTTCAGAAGCCAAGAGGGTTTCCTTTTAAAATAGTTATTTTAATAAGAGCATTCAACTGGGGTGTGTTAAAGATCTTTAACTTTTTCGCGTTTTGTCCTAGATACTCAAGTGCTACGAGAGAATGTGAAAAAGAGCTGAGAAATGAATTTCCCTTATCTAAGGAAAAGCGAGGATTTGCTGGTAAGATCTGCCATAGCATTGTGAGTTTTGATCTTCTCTTCTTTGAATTTTTTTACAACCTTCTCATTGCAAGACTGCCCTTCGAAGTGGCTATTTGTCCAAAATTTGCTATGCGGTGCGTAAAAAATCATTTTTGAATTCAGAAAGTGCTTCATTCAAAAATGGGGAAGTACCAGCATGAATTTGGTTTAATGTTGTCTATATTGCACAAGGCTGGTTAAATCCAGGGGTTTTTTCCCCCAAGATGCAGAGAAAGAATGAATATTTGGTGGGGGGGGGAGCAATTTTCTATCCAATATACCAGAGGTGGGCAATTAATTTTGCCATGGGGCCGCATGAGAAATTGGGATGGTTTTAGAGGGCCGGATTAATATAATGAACTTAGTTCTACCCAATACTGTACTCTATATTATTGGGTGGAACTGAGTTAATTATATTATCATTATAAATTATAATTATATATTATATTATATTTATATAATTATATATTATAATTATATTATAATTATAAATTAATTGCCCACCCCTTCCTTCCTTCCTTCCTTCCTTCCTTCCTTCCTTCCTTCCTTCCTTCCTTCCTTCCTTCCTTCCTTCTCCAGATGGAGAGAAGCTTCTGTCTCTCTGATTTTCTCTGCCTTTTATTTCTGCTTTTGGGCAGTTCTTTACTTCTCTTTCAAAATATTCCTTTTAGGTGCCTCTCTTCAACTGACCTACATTGTCAATTGAGAAAATATAGTGGAGGCTTTGCCTGAAAGTAGCTTTGGATTCCTTTTCTTTCTCCTTTTTTCCCCCTGAGAGGTGGGGTGGGAGGTTTGCTTTAAATTTCTTGGAAAGGTCAATGAAACCAATGAACAATTTAAAAATGAGCATTTATTTATTTATTTGAGAGTCCAAAAATGGTCCAAACTTAGCAACTTTAAGACTTGTGGACTTCAACTCCCAGAATTCTTGGCGTTTATTTATTTATTTATTTATTTATTGATTGGTTGATTGATTGATTGGATTTGTATGCCGCCCCTCTCCAGAGACTCGGGGCGGCTAACAGCAATAATAAAACAGCATATAATAATAATCCAATACTAAAAACAGTTAAGAACCCATTATTATAAAAACCAAACATACATACAGACATACCATGCATAAATTGTAAAGGCCTAGGGGGAAAGAGTATCTCAATTCCCCCATGCCTGGCGGCAGAGGTGGGTTTTAAGCAGCTTACGAAAGGCAAGGAGGGTGGGGGCAATTCTAATCTCCGGGGGGAGTTGGTTCCAGAGGCCCGGGGCCGCCACAGAGAAGGCTCTTCCCCTGGGTCCCGCCAAGTGACATTGTTTAGTCGACGGGACCCGGAGAAGACCCGGTCCGGTGCCATGAAGGGCTTTATAGGTCATAACCAACACTTTGAATTGTGACCGGAAACTGATTGGCAACCAATGCAGACAAAGTCCACAAGTTGCCATGTTCAGCAACCCCCGGACTAGAGTAACGCAATGTTGTGCCGTTGTGACCTTTGCAGAGAAAAACTGAATCGGAGCGGGAGACAATTGTCTGGGAATGGAAAGAGCTGCAGAGATTTCTCCGAGATCAAGAAGAGGTCTTGTTAAAGCATTTGGAAGAGCTGGAGAAGGACATCATCGTGAGGCGAGATGAACACCTGTCAATCAATGGCCACGGCGAAACCTGCCAGGGGGGAAGAGGAAAGGAGCCTCTGTCAAAGGTGAGAACTTAAAACCAGCTTCGAAAAATCCCAACGTGATTTTTGGCCTTCTTGATTTCAACTCAAAAAGGTCTACCTGCTAGAATATGACCTAGAATGAAAAGGCATGAGAGACAATAAATACAGTGATGCCTCATCTTACAAACGCCTCGTCATACAAACTTTTTGAGATACAAATCCAGGGTTTAAGATTTTTTTGCCTCTTCTTACAAACTGTTTTCACCTTACAAACCCACCGCCGCCGCTGGGATGCCCCGCCTTCGGACTTCCATTGCCAGTGAAGCATCCGTTTTTGTGCTGCTAGGATTCCCATGAGGCTCCCCTCCATGGGAAACCCCACCTCCGGACTTCCATGTTTTTGTGATGCTGCAGGGGAATCCCAGCAGCACAAAAATGGGCGCTTCGCTGGCAATGGAGGTGGGGTTTCCCAGCGAGGGGAGCCTCAGTGAAATCGCAGCATCGCAAAAACACGGAAGTCCGGAGGTGGGGTTTCCCATGGAGGGGAGCCTCAGGGGATCCCAGCAGCACAAAAATGGGCGCTTCAGCTGGCAAAAGGGTTGAATTTTGGGCTTGCACGCATTAATCGCTTTTCCATTGATTCCTATGGAAAACATTGTTTCGTCTTACAAACTTTTCACCTTAAGAACCTCGTCCCGGAACCAATTAAGTTTGTAAGACAAGGTATCACTGTATTGTGGAATTTAAGCTATAGCGAGACAAAACGAGGTTGGAAGAGGCAGCATCAGATGAGTAACATATACCTGGAGTAAAGAGTTATATGGACAGAAAAGATATAAACATAAGAATTATAGGAGAGGCACCGTTAGATTAAAAATGTATGGCATAAACTTTCATTTCGATGTGGATTTGTGAAAAATTGTTATGATGTTTAAAGAAAAAAAAACCTAAAAATTTAATTAAGAAAATGTAGGGCATATATCAGTGATGGCGAACCTATGGCACGGGTTCCACAGGTGGCACACGGAGCCATATCTGCTGGCACGTGAGCCGTTGCCCTAGCTCAGCTCCAACATTCATGTGTGTGCCCTCCAGCTGATTTTTGGCTCTGGGAGGGCATTTTTGGTTTGCAGAGAGCCTCCGGGGGGATGGGTGAGGGCGTTTTTACTCTCCCCCAGCTCCAGGGAAGCCTTTGGAGACTGAGGAGGGCGAAACATGAGCTTACTGAGCCCACCAGAAGTTGGGAAACAGGCCATTTCTGGCCTCCAGAGGAATTCTGGGGAGTGGGGGAAGCTGTTTTTACCCTCCCCATAGAAACATAGAAACATAGAAGTCTGACGGCAGAAAAAGACCTCATGGTCCATCTAGTCTGCCCTTATACTATTTCCTGTATTTTATCTTACAGTGGATATATGTTTATCCCAGGCATGTTTAAATTCAGTTACTGTGGATTTACCAACCACGTCTGCTGGAAGTTTGTTCCAAGGATCTACTACTCTTTCAGTGAAATCATATTTTCTCACGTTGCTTTTGATCTTTCCCCCAACTAACTTCAGATTGTGTCCCCTTGTTCTTGTGTTCACTTTCCTATTAAAAACACTTCCCTCCTGAACCTTATTTAACCCTTTAACATATTTAAATGTTTCGATCACGTCCCCCCTTTTCCTTCTGTCCTCCAGACTATACAGATTGAGTCCATTAAGTCTTTCCTGATACGTTTTATGCTTAAGACCTTCCACCATTCTTGTAGCCCATCTTTGGACCCGTTCAATTTGGTCAATATCTTTTTGTAGGTGAGGTCTCCAGAACTGAACACAGTATTCCAAATGGGGTCTCACCAGCACTCTATATAGCGGGATCATAATCTCCCTCTTCCTGCTTGTTATACCTCTAGCTATGCAAGCATCCTACTTGCTTTTCCTACTGCCCGACCACACTGCTCACCCATTTTGAGACTGTCAGAAATCACTACCCCTAAATCCTTCTCTTCTGAAGTTTTTGCTAACACAGAACTGCCAATGCAATACTCAGATTGAGGATTCCTTTTCCCCAAGTGCATTATTTTACATTTGGAAACATTAAACTGCAGTTTCCATTGCTTTGACCATTTATCTAGTAAAGCTAAATCATTTACCATATTACAGACCCCTCCAAACATTGAATTATGGGTGTGGGCACTCGCGCATGCCCGATAGCGTGCGCACACTATTTCAGCACCCAAAGAAAAAAAGATTCACCACCACTGGAATATATCATCAGTTGTCAGGCCCAAAGTCATTATGTGAAGTCAAAGGTTGGGCTGACACAGTTTGGTAGTGTTAGAGGAACGGGGGGAGTGAGAGAGAGAGAGATGGCACCACACATTCCTTTCTGCAGATGCCATAGTAACGAACACAGGAAGGAATCAGGAATCCTGCATAAGATTGGTCGTCATGACTGCACTTGTGGGTGTGGGGACGTGAGATGGGGTTTTGACCCGGATGTAATCTAAGGGACTCAGAGTTGGAATTGTTGTCAGCGAACCAATTAGCATCTGAGAAATAAATTACTTCCATGCCTGTGCTTCTCACAAGGGTATGATTTATTAACAGCCATATCTGGATTCGACTTGAATCATTGGATTACATCCGGGTCAAAACCCCATATCGCATCCCCACACCCACAAGTGCAGTCATGAGGACCAATATATATATATCACATGTTTTTGCTGAATTTTTAAAATTAAGGGAGACTAGGATAGCGCTATTTCAGCCTTGTTCTGGCCTCATCAGCTAGCCACACCCTTACTGGGATTTGATCCAGCAGCTTCTGCCTTGTAAGGCAGAGAATTAACCTCTAGGCCACCAGACCTGATCCCTTCATCTCTGTACCAGGGAGGGGCTATATGTTTTTTTATGTCGGATCATCCTGGTATATTGAAGGAACGTCACAGCTCCTTTTTGCCTCTAGGCCCAACCCAGGGCCATTTCAAGGCAGTTAATTTATTCATAGCCGACAACTATATTCTGTATGTATCACATGTTTTTTGCTGAATTTTTAAAATTAAGGGAGACTAGGATAGCGCTATTTCAGCCTTGTTCTGGCCTCATCAGCTACCCATACCCTTACTGGGATTTGATCCTGGGGCTTCTGCCTTGTAAGGCAGAGAAATAACCTCTAGGCCAGTGTTTCCCAGCCAGGTGTGCCGCGGAGCTCCTAGGGAAGCTCCAGCTGGGCTGGGCGCTGCCGATGCCGGGGCGGGCTTTCCCGAAACGGACGGAGAATGCCCTCTCTCGCAGCCCCCTGGCTGGGAGCGCTTTCGCCCCCCCCCCCTCTCTCGCGCGCGCCGCTCCCCTTTTCTCTCAGCCCTCCCTGGCTTCGCTTCTCAATCCCTCCCTCCTTCCGTCTTTCCTTCCCCTCAGCCGTTCTGTCTGGGGGTCTCCCGCTCTTCCCTTCCCCGCCTCCCAGGCTTTGCCTTCACCACCCCCACCCCCTTTTTGGTTGGCAAGGAGTCCTTTGCCGCATCCTGCAGTTCGCACTCGGCTCGAGGCCACTTTCCCTGGCTGCTCTCTTTCTTTCTCTCTCTCTCCCGTGAGCCGGGGGAAGGAAAAAACAAACAAACAAAAACTTCTTGCAACGGGCCCGCGCGCGTGCTCGTGCCCGCGCTCGTCCCTTCAGCAGCGAGGGAGGGAAGTCAGAGGGCGAGGGAGCGAGCGAGCGAGCGCTCTTGTCCTCGGTACCCTCTGCAGCCTTCCTTCCTTCTTCTTTGCCGCCGCTGAGGGACGGAGAGAAGGATAGAAAGGAAAGAGGGAGGGAGAGATAGAAAGGAAAGAGGGAGGGAGGAAAGAGGGAGGGAGAGATAGAAAGAAAATAGATAGAAAGGAAAGAGGGAGGGAGAGATAGAAAGAAAATAGATAGAAAGGAAAGAGGGAGGGAGAGATAGAAAGGAAAGAGGGAGGGAGAGATAGAAAGGAAAGAGGGAGGGAGGGAAGAGGGAGGGAGAGATACAATGGAAAGAGGGAGGGAGAGATAGAAAGAAAATAGAAAGGAAAGAGGGAGGGAGGAAAGAGGGAGGGAGAGAGAAAAAAAATAGATAGAAAGGAAAGAGGGAGGGAGGAAAGAGGGAGGGAGAGATAGAAAGGAAAGAGGGAGGGAGAGATAGAAAGGAAAGAGGGAGGGAGGAAAGAGGGAGGGAGAGATACAATGGAAAGAGGGAGGGAGAGATAGAAAGGAAAGAGGGAGGGAGAGATAGAAAGAAAAGAGATAGAAAGGAAAGAGGGAGGGAGGAAAGAGGGAGGGAGAGATAGAAAGGAAAGAGGGAGGGAGGAAAGAGGGAGGGAGAGATAGAAAGAAAATAGATAGAAAGGAAAGAGGGAGGGAGGAAAGAGGGAGGGAGAGATAGAAAGGAAAGAGGGAGGGAGGAAAGAGGGAGGGAGAGATAGAAAGAAAATAGATAGAAAGGAAGGAGGGAGAGATAGAAAGGAAAGAGGGAGGGAGAGATACAATGGAAAGAGGGAGGGAGGAAAGAGGGAGGGAGAAATAGAGTGAAATGGAAGAAGAGATTTTTTTGTCCAAACTTTTCTTTAGCCCCCCCCCCCGCCTGAGAGAGAGAGAAAGAGAGACATAGCAAGAGAGAGAGAGAGAAAGAAAGAAAGAGATAGCAAGAGAGAGAGAGAGAAAGAGATAGCAAGAGAGAGAGAGAGAGACAGAGAAAGAGAGAGAGAGAGAGAGAGAGAGAAAGAAAGAGACAGCAAGAGAGACAGAGAAAGAGAGAAAGAGAGAGAATGAAAGAGAGATAGCAAGAGAGGCAGAGAGAGCGCAAGGGAGAGAGAAAGACATAGAGGGAGGGAAGGAGGGAGAGAGAAAGAGAGCAAAAAAGAGAGGAAGAAAGAAAGAGGGATGGAGAGAGAGAAAGAAGGGAAGGAAGGAATAGAGAGAAAGAGGGAGGGAGAAATAGAGTGAAATGGAGGAAGAGATATTTTTTTTGTCCAAACTTTTCTTTAGCCCCCCCCCCCCGCGCCCCCCCCTGTCCCCCCGTTCAGTGTTCCCCAGGATTTTGAAAATATGAATAATGTGCCGCGGCTCAAAAAAGGTTGGGAAACACTGCTCTAGGCCACCAGATCTGATCCCTTCAGCTTCAGGAAAGAACAGTGGAGAAATAACTAAAATTCAAGCAAAGCAACACGTCAAATAAAATAATTAATATTAAGTGGCAAAGGAAAATTCTCTGATCAAACACTCAAAAAAAGAAGTGGGGAAGCTTTTGTTTCCCAAATGTTGTATGTATATGTTTTGTTTATAATTTACTGATATGTCATATTTATTGTATTGTGTTTGTTTTTGTTTTTGGGGTTTGTTTGTTTTTTTCCTTTTCTGTTTATTTGTTGTTTGCTTTATTATCTATGAAAAATAATTTTAAAATAAAATAAAAAAAGAAAAGAATCCAAATTATTCCCAGAAGACCGTCGTGCCTGATACATTTTTCTTTCTTCCTTTTTTTTTTTTTGCTGCAGAGTCGCAGAAGAACAACCAAAGGGTATGTTTATATAATTGTGTCGGTGTATTCTATTCATTGGGTTGACCTCGGAATGATTCCTGAACTTTTATGTCATGACATTTGAAACATAGATTAGATTGGTCTGCTTTTAATTCCGTTTTTCCTGTTTTTCAATGTACAGTATTGTTAGCAACCAGGATAGGCAAGCATATTGTCCTCCTTTTCCTCTTCCTCTTCCTCTTTTAACAACTCCATAATTCCTTGCGGGATGGAGTCTGGGCAAGTGTTTACTGCCTGCATGATCTTCCTGTCGCCAATGTGGAGGGGTCTTTTTCCCTCAAGCAGATATATTCTCAGTTTGCCCCCCAGAGAGAGCAATATCTGCCTCTATCTAGGATTCAACTCACAACCTCCTGATTGTGAGGCGAGAGCTTAACCTCTAGGCCACCGCACCACTAATATAGGCAAAGCGTATAAATAAATTTCATAAAACAATAAAAGGGAAGTAAGAAGGAAATCTCCCAGGCCGAAAAAATATTCAGTGACAAATGCTCTCCAGGGTCTTTGCTCTGAATGGGCAGCCATTTTTATTATAGGAACAAAATGGAGTCACCTGAGGGAACTAAGAAGGAAATCTCCCAGGCCGAAAAAATATTCATGACAAATGCTCTCCAGGGTCTTTGCTCTGAATGGGCAGCCATTTTTATTATAGGAACAAAATGGAGTCACCTGAGGGAACTAAGAAGGAAATCTCCCAGGCCGAAAAAATATTCAGTGACAAATGCTCTCCAGGGTCTTTGCTCTGAATGGGCAGCCATTTTTATTATAGGAACAAAATGGAGTCACCTGAGGGAACTAAGAAGGAAATCTCGCAGGCCGAAAAAATATTCATGACAAATGCTCTCCAGGGTCTTTGCTCTGAATGGGCAGCCATTTTTATTATAGGAACAAAATGGAGTCACCTGAGGGAACTAAGAAGGAAATCTCGCAGGCCGAAAAAATATTCATGACAAATGCTCTCCAGGGTCTTTGCTCTGAATGGGCAGCCATTTTTATTATAGGAACAAAATGGAGTCACCTGAGGGAACTAAGAAGGAAATCTCCCAGGCCGAAAAAATATTCATGACAAATGCTCTCCAGGGTCTTTGCTCTGAATGGGCAGCCATTTTTATTATAGGAACAAAATGGAGTCACCTGAGGGAACTAAGAAGGAAATCTCGCAGGCCGAAAAAATATTCATGACAAATGCTCTCCAGGGTCTTTGCTCTGAATGGGCAGCCATTTTTATCACAGGAACAAAATGGAGTCACCTGAGGGAACTAAGAAGGAAATCTCGCAGGCCGAAAAAATATTCAGTGACGAATCCTCTCCAGGGTCTTTGCTCTGAATGGGCAGCCATTTTTATTATAGGAACAAAATGGAGTCACCTGAGGGAACTAAGAAGGAAATCTCGCAGGCCGAAAAAATATTCATGACAAATGCTCTCCAGGGTCTTTGCTCTGAATGGGCAGCCATTTTTATTATAGGAACAAAATGGAGTCACCTGAGGGAACTAAGAAGGAAATCTCGCAGGCCGAAAAAATATTCAGTGACCAATGCTCTCCAGGGTCTTTGCTCTGAATGGGCAGCCATTTTTATCACAGGAACAAAATGGAGTCACCTGAGTGAAGCGAAGAGCACACGATTGTGAGAATAATTCCTACAGTTTAGAAGTATTGATATTCACCCTTCTAAGTAGCATTAAGTAAACATAATGACCCATATACAGGCCGTTCTCAGCCTCTGACCACAATTATGCCCAAAAATTCCGTCATTAAGCAAGACCGCGAAGCGAATTTGTCCCTTTTTTACAATCTTTCTCGCCACAGTTGTTAAGTGAACCGTTGTAGTTGTTAAGTCTGTAACATGGTTTGTGAAGTGAATCCGGCTTCCCTGTTTGACTTTGCTTGTCAGAAGGTCAAAAAAGGGGGTCGCGCGACACAGCAAATGGTCAGAAATGTGAGTCGGTTGCCAAGCGCCTGAATTTTGATCATGTGAACACGGGGATGCTGCAGTGGTCGTAAATGTAGAACAAAAACTGTCGTTAAGTCACTTTTTTCAGTGCTGCTGTAACCTTGAATGGTCACCAAATGAATGGTTGTAAGTTGAGGACTATTTGTATTCTTTTGGCAAAAGAATATTTTATTGTATTTCTTTTGTTAACTGTACTTTTTTATTTTATTGTAAGCCACCCTGAGTCGTTCGGGATATTGGGTGGCATAGAAGTCATATAAATGAATAAGAGAGCCGGGGTGGCGCAGCAGGTATAGTGCAGTACTGCAGGCCACTAAAGCTGACTGTAGATCTGCAGATCAGCGGTTCAAATCTCATCACCGGCTCAAGGTTGACTCAGCCTTCCAAGGTGGGTAAAATGAGGACCCGGATTGTGGGGGCAATTTATTTATTTATTTTATTTATTTATTAGATTTGTATACCGCCCCTCTCCATAGACTCGGGGTGGCTCACAGCATACAATAAGACAATTCATAACAAATCTAATAAATTTAAAAAACATTTTTAAAAAACCCCATTATTAAAGCAGACATACACACAGACACACCATACATAAATTATATAGGCGGGGGGGGGAGGGGGAATGCCTCAATTCCCCCATGCCTGATGGCAGAGGTGAGTTTTAAGGAGCTTACGGAAGGCAAGGAGGGTGGGGGCAGTTCTAATCTCTGGGGGGAGCTGGTTCCAGAGAGTCTGGGCCGCCACAGAGAAGGCTCTTCCCCTGGGACCCGCCAGACGACATTGTTTAGTCCAGTGTTTTTCAACCAGTGTGCCGCGAGACATGGTCAGGTGTGCCGCGAAGAAGGAAGCTCAGGTTCTGGTCTCGCAACATTTTGCTGAGAGTGAGAGAGAGAGAGAAAGAAAGAGAGAGAAAGAGAGTGTGAGAGAGAGAGAAAGCAAGAGAGAGAAAGGAAAGAGAGAGAAAGCAAGAGTGAGAGAGAAAGAAAGCAAGAGAGAGAAAGAAGAGAGAAAGAGAGAAAGCAAGAGTGAGAGAAAAAGAAAGCAAGAGAGAGAGAGAGACAGAAAAGGAGAGGAAGGGAGAGAGAGAGAGAAATGAACAAAAAGGGGAGGAAAAAACAGAAATGAGAAAATGATTGAGACAGAGAATGAGAAGAAAGACAGAGAAACAAAAGAGAGGGAGAAGTGACTCTTGATTTAAAGCATATGATAAAAAGCACCCAAAGAATAAGAGAGAGAAAAAACCCAGCCCTCACCTGTTTTTGGAAATGGTTCAAGAGTGTGTATACACACACACACACACACACACACAAGGGTGGGGAGGAGACAGAGATGAAAAGAGAGATGAGAGTGTCTTAGGGTGTCATTTTGTGTCATTTTGGTTTGTGGTGTGCCCCAGGATTTTGTAAATGTAAAAAATGTGCCGTGGCTCAAAAAAGGTTGAAAATCACTGGTTTAGTCGACGGGACCTGAAGAATATGCTGGCTCTGTTAAAAAGTGCTATTGCTAACATGTAAGCCGCCCTGAGTATGTATGTATGTATGTATGTATGTATGTATGTATGTATGTATGTATGTATGAATAAAATAAATAAATAAATAAATAAATAAAATAAAATAAAATAAATAACATTAAATAACATTAAATAACATTAAATAACATTAAATAACATTAAATAAAATAAAATAAATAAAATAAATAAATATTTCATGCTTGCATACAGAATGTTATTGTGTGGTGATGAATCTGGTGTAGGCCGGATTTGAGTTTATTAGAGAGTCAAAATAGATAAGAAATAACAACTAGGAAATCAGGACTAGATGGAAATCAGATAAAGGCCATTGTCTCAATCCTAAAAGGCCTCATATCTCCCCCCCCCCCTTTTTTTATCAACAGGAAGAATGGAGCACATTATAAGTGTGAGAGAGATTTCATGGAGATGGAGTACAGGTTCAAGCGTTTTTCAAGAAAGAGGATGGAACTAAAAGAGGTTGTGTGCACATTTAAAGGTGAGTTCAGATGGAGAGAATAGAACAGAACAGAATAGGAGAATGAATGGAATAGTTGAAAGGGACCTTGGAGGTCTTCTAGTCCAACCCCCTGCTTAGGCAGGAAACCCTACACCACTTCAGACAAATGGTTATTCGACATCTTCTTGAAAACTTGCACTGTTGAATCATTCACAACTTCTGGAGGAAAGCTATTCCACTGATTAACTGTTCTAATTGTCAGGAAATTTCTCCTTAGTTGCTTCTCTCCTTGTTTAGTTCCTTTTTTTTGTGTCCTGCCCTCAGGTGCTTTGGATAATAGCTTGATTCCCTGTTCTTTGTGGCAACCCCTGAGATATTGGAAGACTGTTATCATGTCTCCTCTGGTCCTTCTTTTCATTAAACTAGACCAGGTGTAGGCAAAGTTGGCTCTTCTATGACATGTGGACTTCAATTCCCAGAATTCCTGAGCTACCATGATTGGCTCAGGAATTCTGGGAGTTGAAGTCCACAAGTCATAGAAGAACCAACTTTGCTTACCCCTGAACTAAACATACCCAGTTCCTGCAACCATTCTTCATATGTTTTAGCCTCCAGTCCCCTAATCATCTTTGTCGCTCTTCTCTGCACTTTTTCTAGCATCTCAGCATCCTTTTTGCATCGTGGTGACCAAAACTAAATGCAGAATTCCAAATGTGGACTTACCAAGGCCTTATAAAGTGGTATTAGCACCTTGCGTGATCTTGATTCCATCCTTATGTTAATGCAGCCTAGAACTGTGTTGGCTGTTTTGGCAGCTGCTGCACACTGCTGGCTCATATTTAAGTGGTTGTCCACTAGGACTCGAAGGTCCCTCTCACAGTTTGTTCTGTCGAGCTCTCTGGTAGAATCCTCCCGAAAATGCACAGATACAATTTCAGACACACACACGTTTGAAAATTCAAAACAATGTTCTTTATACCGAAAATTCAAATAAACGAAGCACTCTTTTTGTATAGCAAAGAGCACTTGTCTCCAAACAAACTGGTAATTTGTACAAGTCCCTTATCAGTTCTGTGATACTTAGCTTGCAGCTGTGAGGCAATTCACAGTCCTTCTTCTTTCACAAAGTGAAACACACTTTGCTCTGGTTTAGTTTCAAAGCGGGGGGAAATCAGCACACAAAGGTCAAAGTCAGCAAAGCAGGCACGAAACACAAGGATCGGATAATCCTCCACAATGGCCAAACCCACAGGCTGCTATTTATAGCAGCCTCACTAATTACCACTGCCCCACCCAACCACAGGTGGCCTCATTTTCTTTGATAATAATCTCTCAGTTGTTGTTGTTGCCTATGCATCGCTCTCTGCATGCGTCGCTGTATCCTTAACTCTTGTTCTGAATCCAAGGAGGAGCTAGATAATTGATCTCCTTCTGAGCTGTCTGCCACACTCTCCTCCTCCCTGTCACTCATGTCTTCTTGGTCAGAGGAGCCTTCATCAGCAGAGTCTACCGGGGGCAAAACAGGCCTGCAGCATGGGGATGTCTCCCCTACACCCACAGTTCTTGGGGCAGGAGCTGGGTCAGAACTAACCACAACACAGTTACTGTTAGTTTAGGAGCAGAAAGAGACGGGTTTGGTCCCTTCATAGCCATAGAAACTCCTGGGTAATTTGAGGCCAATCCGCTCCCTTTCCGTCCAAACTTCAGGGTCTGGTAGAGAGGAAGAGGGTTGGGCTAAGAGTGGGGAGACCCAGGTTTTCATTTCTCCCTCAGACATTGAAGCTTCAAGGGGGAGTTAGAGCTGGTCTCCACCCCCCCCTCCATCTAAGCCCAGGAGCCCTTACGATTAGTTGTAATGTCTTAATGACTTATGACCACGACCGAGCCCAAAACATAGATTGCTAAGCAAGACATTCATAAAGGAGTTTTGCTTCATTATACTACCTTTCTTTGCGCAGTTATTAAGTTCTCGCTGCAGTTGTTAAGTGGTCTTTCAGTGAATCCAACCTCCCCATTGACTTTGCTTGTTGGAAGGTCGCACAAAGGGATCACAAGCTGTTTGTTTGTTTGTTTGTTTGTTTGTTTGTTTGTTAATTAATTAATTAATTAATAAGATTTGTATGCTGCCCCTCTCCGTAGACTCGGGGCGGCTAACAACAGTAAAAAGACAATATGAACAAATCTAATATTAAAAGTAATGTAAAAAAAACCCAATTTAAGAAACCAATCATACATATGGACATATCATGCCTAAATTTTATAAGCCTAGGGGGAAGGGAATATCTCAATTCCCCCATGCTTGGATGACAGAGGTGGGTTTTAAGGAGCTTACGAAAGGCAAGGAGGGTGGGGGCAACTCTGATATCTGGGGGGAGTTGGTTCCAGAGGGTCGGGGCCGCCACAGAGAAGGCTCTTTCCCTGGGTCCCGCCAAACGACATTGTTTAATCGACGGGACCTGGAGAAGGCTCATTCTGTGGGACCTAACCGGTCGCTGGGATTCGTGCGGCAGAAGACGGTCCCAGAGATATTCTGGTCCGATGCCATGAAGGGCTTTATAGGTCATAACTAACACTTTGAATTGTGACCGGAAACTGATCGGCAACCAATGTAGACTGCGGAGTGTTAGTGTGACATGGGCATATTTAGGAAGGCCCATGATAGCTCTCAGAGCTACATTCTGCACGATCTGAAGTTTCCGAACACTTTTCAAAGGCAGCCCCATATAGAGAGCGTTGCAGTAATCGAACCTCGAGGTGATGAGGGCATGAGTGACTGTGAGCAATGACTCCCTGTCCAAATAGGGCCGCAACTGGTGCACCAGGCGACTTATGACCACACCCGAGCCCAAAACATAGGTTGCTACGCAAGACATTCATAAAGGAGTTTTGCTTCATTGTACTACCTTTCTTTGCGCAGTTATTAAGCTCTCGCTGCATTTGTTAAGTGGTCTTTCAGTGAATCCAACTTCCCCATTGACTTTGCATGTCGGAAGGTCGCACAAAGGGATCACAAGCTGTTGCAACTCTCGTAAGTGTGAGTCAGTTGCAAGCGTCTGAATTTTGACCACATCACGGTGGAGATACAGCAATGATCGTAAGTGTGGAAAAACAGTTGTAAGTCACTGTTTCTGTGTCCCTAGGTAATTTTGACCGGTCACTAAATGAACTGTTTATAAGTCAAGGACTACCTGTAGACACCCTGTAAGCTTAAAACATTCTTACTTTTCTCCTCTTCTCTTTCTCCCCTTTCAGAACTGCTGAAGCTGGAAATGGAGGAAGAGGCAGATGAATACGTTATACCAGGTAAAACTGTATGAACCCACTTAAAAACACACACACACACAAATTTATTTCTTGTCAGGGTTGGGCTGGTTATAGAGACGTCAGAAAGTGAAAATGCAAGGTGGAGAGTTCCAGGAAAGTTCTTCTCCCCCATTCCTCCAAATGTTCAAGGCTGGATGTTTCTTTTGTGATTGTCGATACCGTGTTTCCCCAAAATAAGATGCATGCGCGGAAGCAAATGTATTGGCAAAAACCACTGGAATCTTGCTCTCTCATGCATCCTCACGTGAGATTTGGCTTGCTGTGTCAGGAATTAAAAATCCCTAGGTAATATCATAATGCAGAAATTAGGCCTCGGGTAAGAATGCTGAGTCATTCGGGGCAGTTGAGCATGCAGCAACCTAGCAATTATGGGAAAAGTATTTAACTAGGCAAGAGCTCTCTTTGTCTGTTCGCTGTTAGCTGTGTGCTGTTACTGTTCTTGAGAAGTGTTGTGTTTGGGCCTGGGCCAGCCGTTGCTCCCACAGATGGGAGAGACACGGCACAAAGTGAATGAGAAAGCCTGGCTGACAGCCAGGAAAATGTGGCAGACAGCCAGGAAGACGTGGCAGACAGCCAGGAGGACGAGGCCACTGGTATGCAGGATTCAGCAGACAGCCCAGGGGATTTGGCATGCAGTCCCTCAGACAGTCTTTCGTCCCTGGATTCTTCTGCAGATCAATATATTGATCTGCGTAGCCAAAGAGCTATGCAAAGAAGGGATCGATTGAAGGAGTATTACAAGTCATCATAGGAGCACCTGGGCTGGGTGTGATTCTTATACTAAGGGCTGGGTGTGGTTCCCTTAATGAGGACTAAAGGTATAAAAGGGAACAAAGGCCTAAGGCAAACTGTGGCTGTTTATCTGTGTTATTTTGTGGTTCCTGCTCTGAAGTTTCTGTTCCGTGCCGTTGGAGTTTTCAACCCAGCTTTTTCAGACAAGAGGGAGGTGAAACCTCTGGGACTTGCTGTTTGCTCCAAAGATTCAAAAGGACTCCTGAAACGTCTTTGCTCATTCCAGGTTGTCTTTCTTTGTTTTTTCCTGTGTTTTTGTATGCAGTTGAAGTAAGCCTTGCACTATCATTGTTTTCGGACACTAAGAACTGTTTTGAGTAACCCTTTTTTGTTTGTTTAATACAAGTTTGCTGATTAGCAGAGCACGTGTGTGTTTAATTTCTTTTCCTTGGACTGTTACGCATTGCCTGAGCCCAGTCAGGCAGAATAAGAAGTGTGCTCTGAAGAAGCTGTAATGCTGTATAAGTTGGTTCCTGTGAGTTATTGAACTAAGATAGTTGTAGCAAGGTACTAGTAAGATACTAGTTCGTTGTATGTATGGTATAGATAGTAGCAGTAGTATAAAGAAGTAAATATATTTTTCCACAACTTCCTACTGCGGCTGTGTTTCATTGAAGACTTCAACTCCATTTCTACTGGTCTGTGGCTGGCTGGATGGTTGGGTTGGTGGGTTGGCTGGACTGGTTTGCTGCTTGGGCACAAACTGGCTAATCTCCGCAAATGCAGCCCTGATATGCTGCACATGCGCAGAAGCCAAATCTCTGGGCGACGGCTTCCGAGGGCGCTCCAGTAGAAGGTAAGTCAAGCGGCCCATCACCGCACGGCTGCCTTTGTTGTCCCCAAGCGGACTCAGCCTGGATGTATGGGGCATGTCCCTCCCTTTCCCCGGAAAATGGCGGGGGCATTGATCCCTCTAACGTTAGACAACGACGCGTGGTAATTGGAAACTGCTGCGCTCCGTTCTCTAGTCACATGCGCAGGGACGCAGTTGTGCAGCCTCTGATATTAGAAAATGGTGTGCAGCAGTTGGAAGTTGTGCAGTTCTGTCATTATGTGACCGTGCAGCCGCGCAGCTTAGAGGGAACGTTGCTGGGGGGAGGGCGCATGCCCTGAAAAGTCCTGTTGGGCTTAATATCAGGACATGTCCTATTTTCAGGAAAACACGGTATTTTGTCCCATCCCGTGCCCTCCTCTAACAACTTTTTTTTAGTCTTTTCTATCCCTGTGTTGCAATGGGCTGCTCCTGGATGGATGAGTGCAGAGTGAACTGACAGATAAATGGAATGAATTTCTGAAGATTATTATTATTATTATTATGTCAATACAACTCAGCAAACGAGATCACTATGCTGGATTTCGTATTTCATCACCAGTCGGGTGCTTCCCAAGCACCTAGGACTGCGTGATGTAGCGGCGAATTATGTTTGCCAATCCCAGTAAAGTGGCCTTTTGCAATTGACAGATGGAGATTTTGTCAATTCCGATGGTTTTCAAATGTCCGTTGAGATCCTTTGGCACTGCGCCCAGCGTGCCAAGTAACACTGGGACCACTTTCACGGGCTTATGCCAGAGTTGTTGCAGTTCGATTTTTAGATCTTCATATTTCACTAATTTCTCTAGCTGCTTCTCCTCAATTCTGCTGTCTCCTGGGATTGCGATGTCGATGATCTATACTTTCTTTTTCTCCACGATCACAATGTCTGGTGTGTTATGCTTCAGAATTCGGTCAGTCTGAAGACGGAAGTCCCACAGTAGTTTTGCTTGCTCATTTTCGACCACTTTTTCGGGCTCATGATCCCACCAGTTCTTTGCCACTGGTAAATGGTAGTTCTGGCACAAGTTCCAATGGACATGTGGACATGTGCCACAGCATCATGTCTATGCTTGTAGTCAGTCTGTGCGATCTTTTTGCAGCAGCTGAGTATGTGATCGATTGTTTCATCTGTTTCTTTACAGAGTCTGCACTTTGGATCGTCTGTTGATTTTTCAATTCTGGCTTTGACAGCATTTGTTCTAATGGCCTGTTCTTCTGCCGCCAGTATTAGTCCTTCTGTCTCCTTTTTCTTCTTCTTCTTCTTCTTCTTCTTCTTCTTCTTCTTCTTCTTCTTCTTCTTCTTCTTCTTCTTCATATTGTTATTATTATTATTAATAATTAGATTTGTATGCCGCCCTTCTCCGAAGACTCCGAACATTGTCTGCTTTTTTTCCGCAGGAGCCCAAGAAAAATCCACAGGGTACTTTCGCTTTCTCCAGTCCTGCAGAAGAACTGGAGGGAGACTGGCTTTGACAAAGGAGGCTCAGGTGAGGGGCATTCCAGGTGAGAAAGGGGAGGAGCCAATGATTGCGAAGAATGAATATTGGGATGGCTGGCAGATCTAGGGTGGCGGCCAAATCAAAATTGCAGGAAGTCTTAGACTCACAGCAGTTCAATTCAATTTCAATTCAATTTATTACATTTGTATGCCACCCTCTCCGAAGACTCGGGGCGGCTCACAACAATAATAAAAACAATATTCCAGCGAAAACAAATCTAATATTAAAAAGCACATAAAACCCTATCCTATTTAAAAAAGCAAACAACATATACACACCCAAACATAAATATTTTTAAAAAGCCTGGGGGAAAGGTGTCTCAACTCCCCCACGCTTGGCGGTATAGATGGGTCTTGAGTAATTTACGAAAGACAAGGAGTGGGGGGGCAGTTCTAATCTCCGGGGGGAGTTGATTCCAGAGGGCCGGGGCTGCCACAGAGAAGGCTCTTCCCCTGGGGCCCGCCAAATCTTCATTTAGTGAAGGTTACCTTGGCCTGAAAAAAAGTTATTTATGGCTTTATTTCACACTTAACGACCATTGCGGCATTCCCCATGATCACGTGATCAGAATTTGGGTGCTTGGCAACTGATTCATTCTTATGATGGTTGAGGGTCACGGGATTTAGCTTTTGCGACTTTCTGACAAGTGACGTCAGTAGGGCAGCCAAATTTACTCATGACTAACTTAACTGAAGCGATTCACTTAACAGCTGTGGCAAGAAAAGTCGTAAAATGTTTTGCTTAGCAGCCTAAATTTTGGGCTCAATTATGGTCGTAACTTGAGGACTCCCTGTAAATAAGTATATGGATATGCAGGGGCAGGCTACCAATCCCAGTGATACCAGAAACTGCAGTTTAATGTTTCCAAATGTAAAATAACGCACTTGGGGAAAAGGAATCCTCAATGTGAGTATTGTATTGGCAGTTCTGTGTTAGCAAAAACTTCAAAAATTTAACATATTTAAATGTTTCGATCATGTCCCCCCTTTCCCTTCTGTCCTCCAGACTATACAGATTGAGTTCATTAAGTCTTTCCTGATACGTTTTATGCTTAAGACCTTCCACCATTCTTGTAGCCCGTCAATTTTGTCAATATCTTTTTGTAGGTGAGGTCTCCAGAACTGAACACAGTATTCCAAATGTGGTCTCACCAGCGCTCTTTACAATCTCCCTCTTCCTGTTTGTTATACCCCTAGCTATGCAGCCAAGCATCCTACTTGCTTTCCCTACCACCTGACCACAATGTTCATCCATTATGAGACTGTCAGAAATCACTACCCCTAAATCCTTTTCTTCTGAAGTTTTTGCTAACACAGAACTGCCAATACAATACTCAGATTGAGGATTCCTTTTCCCCAAGTGCATTATTTTACATTTGGAAACATTAAACTGCAGTTTCCATTGCTTTGACCATTTATCTAGTAAAGCTAAATCATTTACCGTATTACAGACCCCTCCAGGAATATCAACCCTATTGCACATTTTAGAGTCATCGGCAAATAGACAAACCTTCCCTACCAAACCTTCCCCTATGTCACTCACAAACATATTAAAAAGAATAGGACCCAGAACAGACCCTTGTGGCACACTGCTTGTAACCTGTCTCTGCTCAGAATACTCGCCATTAACAATAACTTGCCACAGTTGTTAAGCGAATCCGGCTTCCCGGTGGACTTTGCTTGTCCAGAAGGTCACAAAAGGCGATCGATCACCTTGCTTGCCTCTGATTGACCACCTGTCTCACTCTATCGCATAGAACAGGTGTTTCTTTCGTTTGAATGACTCCTGCAGTATTTTGCCTGTTGAATAATCTTCTGGTTGCTTCCTTCTAGCCCGTGTCCTTCGAGGAGGTCTCTTTCTGCTTCTCCCCGGGTGAATGGTCCCTCTTGGGCCCCAGTCAGAGAGTCTTGTACGAGGAAGTGATGCAGGAGAATTATGAAAACGTGACCTCTCTCGGTAAGTATCTCTAGGTTTTGTTTCTTCTGCTAGAACCTTCCAGATATGCTGCAACGTCCTGCCTGTCGGCGACTACTTCAGCTTCAACCACAACAACACAAGAGCACACAACAGATTTAAACTTAATATTAACCGCTCCAAACTTGACTGTAAAAAATATGACTTCAGTAACCGAGTTGTCGAAGCGTGGAACTCATTACCGGACTCCATAGTGTCATCCCCAAACCCCCAACACTTTACCCTTACATTATATACGGTTGACCTATCCAGATTCCTAAGAGGTCAGTAAGGGGCGAGTACACGTGCACTAGAGTGCCTTCCGTCCCCTGTCCTATTGCTCTCCTATATCTCCTATACCTTTCTTCTATTCCTATATCTCTTCTTCTATTCTTTCATTGATATGTTCTATTACTATACCTTCTTTTCTATTATTTCTTAGATATATTTCACTATGAGTATCTCCTCTATAACCTTCATCATGTATTTTACTATGTGTATATAGATATACAGTATACCCACTAAAACCCTCATTGTGTATTGGACAAAATAAATAAATAAAATAAAATAAATAGATATACTGACCCCTCGTACCCTGGACACAAACTGTTTCAACTGCTACCCTCAAAACGTCGCTACAGAGCACTGCACACCAAGACAACTAGACACAAGATCAGTTTTTCCCCCGAACACCATCACTCTGCTAAACAAATAATTCCCTCAACACTGTCAGACTTTTTACTAAATTTGCACTTCTATTTCTACTAGTTTTTCTCATCATTCCTATCATCCTTTTCCTCCCACTTAGGACTCTATGACTGTCACTTGTTGCTTGTATCCTAAGATTTTTATTAATATTGGTTGTTTCTTCATTGCTTATTTGACCCCTATGACAATCATTAAGTGTTGTACCACATGATTCTTGACAAATGAATCTTTTTCTTTTATGTACGTTGAGAGCATATGCACCAAGACAAATTCCTTATGTGTCCAATCACACTTGGCCAATAAAATTCTATTAGAATAGAATAGAATAGAATAGAATAGAATAGAATAGATGTTGGGTTGCAGCCATCCAATTATCGGCTGGGGATTATGAAATGTCTTGGAAGTTGCTTGACTGACTCATAGAATCTTCTTCATGGGGACCTTGAAGGCCTTCTAGTCCAACCCTTTAACCAACCCTTTGACCTTGGGCCCTGTAGAGAATTAACCCCCAGTCTTTAAAATGAGTTTTATTGTTTATTCCTATTTTTAATACATTAAATCTGTTAATGAAAATCCATTTAATTTCTTCCCTCTTTTCTATTTGTATTGTTTTCTTGTAGCTCTGGTTTCTCTTACTACCCTTATTTTTTGTTGCCCTGTCGCCTTTTTTCCTGTTTTCTTTTATCTCTTCTCTTTTTCTCCCTTTCCTCTGTGTCTTCTTCTTCCCTACTTATACTATCTTAATCCTTATTTACTTTCCTCCTTGGTTTCTTCTTTACTTTCCGTCACGAAATATCTTTTGTCAAAATCCTGGGGCTTTTCAACTGAATCTAATTTCACTTTTTTTATTTTTTGTTCTTGCCAGGTTATTAAAATGCCTTGTGGTGAGAAAGGCATAGTTGTATTAGAAGTCGAGTGTTTTGACATCATCCATAGCCATAACTGAGAATCGCTCACCAAAATCCGTAAATTCGACTTTTCCCTCCCTTAACTGTCTTTCATGGCTGGCTTATTTTATTTATTATTTATTTATTTATTTATTTATTTTATTTATTCATTTGTCCAATACACAAATACATAGGAAGAAAAATAGACACGTAGTAATATATCTAAGGGTAAAGTGAACTTAGAGGAGAGGATATGTGAAAGAAAGTCCAGAAAGTGAGCAAAAAATACAAGGACTTTGGGGAAATTCAAATGTCGGCACTCAACACGTCAGGAACTCAGTGTTTGTTCCCGACAAATGCCCCTCCTCAAAGTCTCATTCCCCAGGTGTGCCTTGTGAAGATGGGTGGGGCACTATTCTCCAGAGTAGCCTGCTCGGTCTGCGCTGTTTTTGCCTTCTCTCCACTCTCCATGCTCTTGGATCAGGAGTGGGTGGTCCTAATCCTGAAAGACCCTTAACAGCCACCTTGCTTACCAATGGAAATTCCGATCCCAATTTTGACCATATCTCAAGGATTACCTGCTTAATGTCCATCTGGCCCAGCAAACACAGACCATCCCTTGTCAATGAACTTTTGAATCTGACTCACCCCAAAGTCACTTTGTAAAAATTATGTTTTCCAGTTTTCCATTTCCTGCCTGAAAAGAAACAGTCAGAAATCTGCATATTGTTTCAGTAAAAGCCTTCCCATATATTTTTTTCTAAAAATTGCTCTGAAGTTTTTTTATTATTGGATGTGATTGATTGATTGATTGATTGACAGACATATCAACAAACTGTCCTCAACTCTTAGTGTCCACATACATTTCCTCCATAATATAATAAATTGTGAATATATTTACTTTCTTTAAATATATTTATTTAATTCGACTTCTATGCCGCACAATCCCGAAGGATTCAAGGCGGTTTACAACAATATGTACTATGTTGTGAGCTGCCCCGAGTCTTCGGAGACGGGCGGCATACAAATCTAATAAATTATTATAATTCATTATTAATATAAAGTACAATACAATAAAAAGAAGTAAAATGTACAGTCTAAAACTATAAAACCCTAATTAAAACCCGTAATTAAACTACCCATTTAGCCTGGATGCATACCATTCATACAATTTGGCCATGATAGGTGACAATTCAGTTATTTTGGGTTTTCCCCAAGGATTTTCCCTCCCATTATTATTATTATTATTATTATTATTATTATTATTATTATTCAGATTTGTATGCCGCCCCTCTCCACAGATTCGGGGCGGCTAACAACAATAAAAAGACAATGTAAGCAAATCTAATATTAAAAATAATCTAAAAAACCCCAATTTAAAGAACCAATCATACATACAAACATACCATGTATAAATTCTATAAGCCTAGGGGGAAGGGAAAATTTCAATTCCCCCATGCCTGACGACAGAGGTGGGTTTTGAGGAGCTTACGAAAGGCAAGGAGGGTGGGGGCAACTCTGATATCCGGGGGGAGTTGGTTCCAGAGGGTCGGGGCCGCCAGAGAAGGCTCTTCCCCTGGGTCCCGCCAGATGACATTGTTTAGTCGACGGGACCCGGAGAAGGCCAACTCTGTGGGACCTAACCTAACCAATCTACCCTTCCCAGAGTTCATGGCAGACTTTCACCACATGGTAGCATCTGGTGGCAGCTGACAAAGACATTTAATTTTGCTTTTAATTCTACACTCAACGTTGCTGTTTATGTATTTATTTATTAATCAGATTTGTATGCCGCCCCTCTCCACAGACTCGGGGCGGCTCACAGCAATAATAATACAATGTAAACAAATCTAATATTTAAGTTTAAGTTAATTTAAAACCCCAATTTAAAAACCAACCATACATACTAACATACCATGCATAAAGTTTATAAGCCTAGGGGGAGGGAAAGTCTCAATTCCCCCATGCCTGGCAACAGAGGTGGGTTTTAAGGAACTTATGAAAGGCAAGGAGGGTGGGGGCAACTCTGATATCTGGGGGGAGTTGGTTCCAAAGGGTCGGGGCCGCCACAGAGAAGGCTCTTCCCCTGGGTCCCACCAAACGACATTGTTGACGGGACCCGGAGAAGGCCCACTCTGTGGGACCTAACTGGTCGCTGGGATTCGTGCGGCAGAAGGTGGTCCCGGAGATATTCTGGTCCGGTTACCTTGTTGTTACCTTGTTGTTGTTCATTTGGTGCTGAGACCTAGAGAAGGATGGTTAAATAAAACAACCTAGATTTTATTTTCTTGGGTTTTGTTTTTGCACTAGTTCTCTCGCTCACCGGTTTGGGTCCAAACTCCTGGATGGAGGAACAAGGCGAGGCCGTTTCGGGTCTGCGCTCTCAACTATCTGAGAAAAGGGGCAGTCAAGATGTCAGCACCGCAGGTGGGGAAAATGAAGCGTGGGTCATTGTGATAATCCAGGTCACAGCACAAACAGCCGGCAGTTCAAACCGTCCCTTTATTGTGCCAAATTTCCCCAAACGCTCTCAAGTTTCTGGCCAGTCCCAGAGCAAAGGGATGACAAATTCCCATTCTGACCTCAAGCAGCCTCTGGCTCCAAATAGTCCAGCCCAGTGTTACCGTGTTTCCCCGAAAATAAGACACTGTCTTATATTAATTTTTGCTCCAAAAGTTGTGCTACGTCTTATTTTTGGGGGGTGCCTTATATTTCTCAAATAAGACAAATTCACAGGCAGAAAAGCTGACACCCCCAAAGAAAGTGTACCATACGGTACAGTGATTACGGTACGGTACCTGTCAGTATGGCACCCACACACACAAACGACGGCACTTATATGGTACAACAGTATACTCCCGCTATTGCAGCTTCCGGTCACTAGAGGAACTACAGTCTACACACTGTAGTGGAGACTGTAATGGCGGTGAGACAGCAACAGACTGTGTCTGCTGTACTGGACGGTACAAAGCGATGGAAGGGGCCAGCAGGGGACGCCACATTATTACGGTACCGCTATGAACAGCTTTGAATGGTACCATATGTTTTTCCACCGTACCGTATGTAAACTTGACTACGCCTTATTTTCGGGGGGTGCCTTATATTAGCAAATTCTGCAAAACCTCTGACATGCCTTACTTTCGGGGTACGTCTTATTTTCGGGGAAACAGGGTATATGCCTCAAGGCTGCACAGCAATAAACCCAGCAGGGCCAATCAAAGATGCAAAGGATCCAGGCAAAAAAGTCCAGAAAGTCAGCAAAAAATGCAAGGACTTTGGGGAAATTCAAATGTCGGCACTCAACACGTCAGGAACTCAGTGTTTGTTCCCGACAAATGCCCCTCCTCAAAGTCTCATTCCCCAGGTGTGCCTTGTGAAGATGGGTGGGGCACTCTTCTCCAGAGTAGCCTGCTCGGTCTGCGCTGTTTTAGCCTTCTCTCCACTCTCCATGTTTTTGGATCAGGAGTGGGTAGTCCTAATCCTGAAAGACCCTTAACAGCCACCTTGCTTAGCAATGGAAATTCTGATCCCAATTTTGACCATAACTCAAGGATTACCTGCTTAATGTCCATCTGGCCTAGCAAACACAGACCATCCCTTGTCAATGAACTTTTGAATCTGACTCACCCCAAAGTCACATTGTAAAAATTATGTTTTCCAGTTTTCCATTTCCGGCCTGAAAAGAAACAGTCAGAAATCTGCATATTGTTTCAGTGGAAGCCTTCCCTTATATTTTTTTCTAAAAATTGCTCTGAAGTTTTTTTATTATTGGACGTGATTGATTGATTGATTGATTGATTGACAGACATATCATCAAACTGTCCTCAACCCTTAGTGTCCACATACATTTCCTCCATAATACAGTAGTACACCTAGATACGAGCATAATTCATTCCATAAGGGAGCTTGTGTCTCGAGGCAACTCGTATTCTGAAACAAATAACTTTTCCCCCTCCGAGATAACCAAAAGCAAGGATTCTAACCAAAAGCAAGGATTCTTGCGCCACCTAGTGGACGCTCGGCTCGTATCCCGAATTTGAGCTTGGGAGTAGAACAGAAATGTCTCTCCCCTCCTAGCTCGTATCTGGAAATACTCGCATGTAGAGCAGCTCGTATCTAGAGGTACTACTGTATAAGAAATTGTGAATATATTTACATAAAACTAAATGAAATACTGCTGGAGTCACTGAAACTTACCTTTCCTGTTACTTTCCTAACAGTTTCAAAGTGGAATTTGACATAATGGATACTTATCAGAATTCAAATTAAGTTGCTTAAGTAGACAACAGAGCTGAAAGGCAGGATGCTAATCAAATAAACAAATGAAATAATGTAAAAATACCAAAGATTGTAGTTTTCGGTTCCGTGTCTAAATTTTTATAGATTAATCATTTTAGGGAGTGTTTCAAGCTGAAAATCTTTCCAAAATAAGATAATTCTGTGTGGGAAGTAGGGTGTTTCAAACTTTTAAATCACGTGTTTCCGATTCAAAGTGTCGGTGAAGATTCTCAGTAATCTACATACAACTGTCTGGAAATGGAGTCATGGCAATTGGACTTCTTCATTTTGCTGCTTATCCAATGTTCTGTCGGGCTCTCTGGTAGAATCCTCCCAAAACTTCACAGATACAAATTTTAGACACACACACACACGTTTGAAAATTCAAAGCAATGTTCTTTATAATGCAAATTCACTTAAACCAAGCCCTCTTTTGATATAGCAAAGAGCACTCGTCTCCAAACAAACTGGTAATTTGTACAAGTCCCTTATCAGTTCTGAGATACTTAGCTTGCAGCTGTGAGGCAATTCACAGTCCTTCTTCTTTCACAAAGTGAAACACACTTTGCCCTGGTTTAGTTTCAAAGCGGGGAAAAATCAGCACACAAAAGGTCAAAGTCAGCAAAGCAGGCACGAAACACAACGATCAAATAATCCTCCACAATGGCCAAACCCACAGGCTGCTATTTATAGCAGCCTCACTAATTACCACAGCCCCACCCAACCACAGGTGGCCTCATTTTCTTTGATAATAATATCTCAGTTGTTGTTGCCTATGCATCGCTCTCTGCATGCGTGGCTGTATCATTAACTCTTGTTCCGAATCCAAGGAGGAGCTAGATAATTGATCTCCTTCTGAGCTGTCTGCCCCACTCTCCTCCTGCCTGTCACTCATGTCTTCTTGGTCAGAGGAGTCTTCATCAGGAGATTCCACCGGGGGCAAAAAAGGCCTGCAGCATGTGGATGTCTCCCCCACATCCACAGTCCCTGGGGCAGGAGCTGGGCCAGAGCTAACCACAACATCCAAGAAGAAGCTGCTTTATCTGAAGGAGCTACTTGGATAGGCAGCGAAATATCTTGGGCTGGCAAGAAAAGAAGTCCAAAACAGAACAGAATAACAGAGTTGGGAGGGAAGTTGGAGGTCTTTTAGTCCAACCCTCTGCTCAAGCAGGAGACCCTACATCAGGGGTGAAATCCAGCAGGTTCTAACAGGTTCTGAGAACCGGTAGAGGAAATTTTGAGTAGTTCAGGCAGCCGGCAAATACCCCCTCTGGCTGGCCCCAGAGTGGGATGGGAATCAATGAAGGGACGCTCGTCTTCGGCGGTGTGCCTTCCGCGGCTGTCCAGTGGGTATGCGCATGCCTATTGGCGCAAGGTTTGCCTTCTGCACATGCGCAGCAAGAGCGATATTCACTACCCCTAAATCCCTCAGGAGAGAAGGATTTAGGGGTAGTGATTTCTGACAGTCTCAAAATGGATGAGCAGTGTGGTCGGGCGGTAGGGAAAGCAAGTAGGATGCTTGGCTGCATAGCTAGAGGTATAACAAGCAGGAAGAGGGAGATTGTGATCCCCTTATATAGAGTGCTGGTGAGACCACATTTGGAATACTGTGTTCAGTTCTGGAGACCTCACCTACAAAAAGATATTGACAAAATTGAACGGGTCCAAAGACGGGCTACAAGAATGGTGGAAGGTCTTAAGCATAAAACGTATCAGGAAAGACTTCATGAACTCGATCTGTATAGTCTGGAGGACAGAAGGAAAAGGGGGGACATGATCGAAACATTTAAATATGTCAAAGGGTTAAATAAGGTTCAGGAGGGAAGTGTTTTTAATAGGAAAGTGAACACAAGAACAAGGGGGCACAATCTGAAGTTAGTTGGGGGAAAGATCAAAAGCAACGTGAGAAAATATTATTTCACTGAAAGAGTAGGAGATCTTTGGAACAAACTTCCAGCAGACGTGGTTGGTAAATCCACAGTAACTGAATTTAAATATGCCTGGAATAAACATATATCCATTGTAAGATAAAATACAGGAAATAGTATAAGGGCAGACTAGATGGACCATGAGGTCTTTTTGTGCCGTCAGTCTTCTATGTTTCTATGGTGATTTTCGCCGATATTTTTGCTTCTACGCATGCGCAGAAGCAAAAAAACAGTGAAAATCGCCCAAAACTCACACATGCGTCCTCATGCAAGATTTCACTTGCTGAGCATGCGCAGAGGCCAAATCTTGCGTGGAGACGCATCGTGGGTGTGCAGCTACGTGCTCACCCCAGAATTTCCTACCGGAAAGGAACACCTGACCACCCCTGGCTGCTGTCCACCATTGGTGGGAATGGAGATTTTGCAATATCCTTCTCCCAGGAATGGGGTGGGAGTGGAGATATGGCAGTATCCTTCCCCTGCCACGGCCACCAACCCCACCGTGCCCACCAAGCCACTCCCATAGAACTGGTAGTAAAGAAAATTTGGATTTCACTCCTGCTCTATATCATTTTATACAAATGGCTGCCCAGTCTCTTCTTAAAAACTTCCATTGTTGGAATACAGTAGTACCTCTAGATACGAGCTGCTCTACATGCGAGTATTTCAAGATACGAGCCACGAGGGGAGAAACATTTCCGTTCTAGTTCCGAGCTGAAATTCGGGATATGAGCCGAGCGTCCACTAGGTGGCGCAAGAATCCTTGCTTTTGGTTATCTCGGAGGGGAAAAACAACTTGTTCCAGATACGAGTTGCCTCGAGATACCAGCTCCCTTATGGAACGGATTATGCTCGTATCTAGGGGTACTACTGTATTCATAACTTCTGAAGGGAAGCCAATTCCACTGATTAATTGTTCTAACTGTCAGGAAATTTCTCCTCGGTTCTAAGTTGCTTCTCTCCTTGATTAGTTTCTACCCATTGCTTCTTGTTCCACCCTTGGGAGTTTTGAAGAATAGTTTGACTCCCTCCTCTCTGGCAGCCACTGCTGTCCTATCAGCCCTATTCCTTCTTTTCATTAAAGCAGACATACCCAACCCCTGCAATTGTTCTTTGTATGTTTTAACCTCCAGCCGCCCTAATTATCTTGTGGCTCTTTTCTGCACTCTTTCAAGAGTCTCTACATCTTTTTTTTTTAAATACAATGACCAAAATTGGATGCAGTCTTCTAAGTCTGGTCTTACCAAGGCATTACAGGTCCAGTTGCCATGGCTCAACTTCCAGACTGATTTAAAGTGATTTGAAATTTAAAACACTTTGCATATCCTTAAGAAATAGGTTTAAGTGATGAGCTCTGATAGCATGATGTGAATGAACGAATTGCTTTCAGATCCTGTATGATATTTGGGGGTCAACTGATTCCTGGGGTGAACTTATTCACTGAGTAGTCTTTTCTATTGTTTATGGTAGCATCTCAGCAGCAAGAGAAGAGCAAGGAGAAAGAGGTGATGGAGAAGGAGAAGAGACAGACTGAGAAGGAGATGGAGAAGGAGAAGGAGAAATTGGAAAGGGAGAAAGAGGTGATGGAGAAAGAGAAGAGACAGACTGAGAAGGAGGTGGAGAAAGATAAGGAGAAGAAGAGACAGATTGAGAAGAAGATGGAGAAGGAGAAGAGACAGACAGAAAAGAAGATGGAGAAAGAGAAGGAGAAATCAGAAAGGGAGAAAGAGGTGATGGAGAAAGAGAAGAGACAGACTGAGAAGGAGATGGAGAAAGATAAGGAGAAGAAGAGACAGATTGAGAAGAAGATGGAGAAGGAGAAGAGACAGACAGAAAAGAAGATGGAGAAAGAGAAGGAGAAATCAGAAAGGGAGAAAGAGGTGATGGAGAAGGAGAAGAGACAGACTGAGAAGGAGATGGAGAAAGAGAAGGAGAAGAGACAGACTGAGAAGGAGATGGAGAAAGAGAAGGAGAAGAGACAGACAGAAAAGAAGATGGAGAAGGAGAAGGAGAAGAGACAGACAGAAAAGAAGATGGAGAAAGAGAAGGATAAGGAGAAATCAGAAAGGGAGAAAGAGGTGATGGAGAAGGAGAAGAGACAGACCGAGAAGAAGATGGAGAAACAGAAGGAGAAGACACAGACCGAGAAGAAGATGGAGAAACAGAAGGAGAAGAGACAGACAGAGAAGAAGATGGAGAAACAGAAGGAGAAAGAAAAGGAGAAAGAGAAGAAAACCAATCCCCATCCAGCAATTGTTAAGAAAATTGTAGCACAAGGTGCCTTGAGAAAAGACTCGGGGCTTCGCCCAGCGGAGCTCAGAACATATTCTCGACGCAAATCTGAAAGGAAAAAGGAAGCTGGAGAAAAGACCAGAGAAGAGAAATCAATCATTTCTCCAGTTGACCGTCAAAATACCAGCAAAGACCTCCTCCAGCCAGGAACCGGCAAAGGAAGGAAACCAAAACCGTGCCCCATATGCGGGAAGGAATTTAATCAGAGTCTCCTCCTCCAGAAACATAAACAGATGCACCAAAGGACCACGGCCTACAAGTGTTCCGACTGCGGGAAGGTCTTCAGCCAGTCCACCCACCTTACCAAACACAAGAAAGCGCACCAAAAGGAGAAGCGTTTCCGCTGCTCCGACTGCGGGAAAACTTTCCATCGGAGCTCCCATTTCCACGTCCACCGACGGGCCCACAAAGGGATCAGGCCTTTCAAGTGTCCGGTTTGCGGGAAAAACTACGCCCGGATGCCCGACGTTCGGAGGCACCAGAAATCCCACACGGGGGAGAAAACGCACCAATGTTTCGACTGCGGGAAGGGCTTTGGCTCATACTCGTCCCTCATCAAGCACGAAAGAATCCACACGGGGGACAAGCCGTACAAGTGCTCCCACTGCCCAAAGAGTTTCTGCCAGAAGACACACCTCATCGTGCACAAGAGAATCCACACCAAGGACAGGCCCTTCAAATGCTCGCGTTGCCCCGCAGGCTTCGTTCAAAGGGCGCACCTGATCTCGCACCAGAGGTCCCACACGGGAGAAAAGCCTTTTCGTTGCAACATCTGCGGCAAAAGCTTTAAACGCAACTCCACCCGCGTGAAACACGAGAAGAGGCACGAGAAGGAGAGTACGGAGCCTTCGCTTCCTCCAAACGCTTCGTCGTCGCCAACACTTCCTCCAAACGCTTCCCCGTCAACGCTACCTCCCAACGCTTCGCTTCCTTTCGGCGCTTCCCCCTCTCAAGGACCAAGCTGGAGGTCCAGGTTGAGAACTACGGGAAGACTTGGGAAAGCGGCTGCTTAACCCTTTCGGGGAAAAAAAGAAGGAAAGAAGAGCTGCGGATCTCACCTGGGAAAATCTTGGATAGGATTTCCCAGTTAATTTGGGGGAGGAACGGTGGAAGACTTCAAGTAATGTCGGAAAAAGCCATGGTAGAAGAAAAGAAGATTTAACCTTTCTTCTCTCCTGGCCAGGCTGGTGCAGTGGTTAGAGTGCAGCACTACAGCTACTTCAGCTAATTGCTGGCTGTAGTTCAGCAGTTCAAATCTCATCACCGGCTCAAGGTTGACTCAGCCTTCCATCCTTCCGAGGTGGGTAAAATAAGGACCCATGGTGCTTCTTTCCTGCCAAACAGCACAGAGATGCACGTTGGAAAAAATTCAGGAATAGCTGTCCTGCCATTTTTTCCCTACTGCAAATCTACCAGCTACGTAGGATTTAAATCCGAGAAATTAGTTTGTGGGGAATGAGTTAGGTATCTCTGCTCCCATTTGTTCTGAAGGATTTCGGGTTGATTTTTACACACAAATTATCTCCCAAACATTGAGCCATTAAATGAGCGACTAGGGTCAGGGTGTGAGGGAGGGGGAGGGAGGGAGGAAGGAAGGAAATAAAGAAGGAAGGAAGGAAATAAGGAAGGAAGGAAGGAAGGAAATAAGGAAGGAAGGAAGGAAGGAAGGAAGGAAAAAAGGTCAATGAAGTTTCAAATGCATAGGAAGGCAACCAAATATCCTCTGGATCAGGGGTAGGTTTCTCTTACTTTCCCTACCAGTTCGGAATTGTACCCTTCGCATCGGAAATGTGCACATTACATCTGGGTTCTGACCCTCTGCACATGTGCAGAAGCCTTTGTGCATGGGCAGACAGTTCATTGCCAGCTGCTTTCAGGCAGCGGCGACTTGGGGAACTGGTTCAGGGGTGTGGCAAGTCGGTCAACACTACCAATTCGGTGACCGGGGCCAAATTCCCGCTACCAGTTCGCCCAAACAGGTCCGAACTGGTAGAACCCACCACTGCTCTGAATGTTTTTAGCTTCATCCTGCATAGATTTTTGCTACTAGTCAGGGATGCGTTGAGATAATAGCAGGGGAGGGTTTGTCCCCAAACATCTGGGAAGCATCAGGTTGACTATCCTGCACCGGAAGCCACATCTGCTCCAAGTACATTTCCAAATTTCCTGTAGCTCTGGCTAGTGAGGGCAGTCAGTCCTCAGGGGAGCTATGGTCTAGTTTCCATGGTGAATTTTGTTTACACTTTTTTCCCTGTGATCATTTCCCCCTTTTTTCTCAGTGTGTTTAGGGGGGGGTGTTCCTGTCTTACCAGCTGAAACTATAATAGATGAATGAATTCTTGACAGAGTTATGATCGGGGTTAAGTTGAGGATTACTTCTAATGCAGTGATTATCAACCTTTTTGGAGCCGCGGTTCATTTTTTACATTTACAAAATCCTGGGGCACACCAAAATGACACAAAATGACACTCTAACACAGTACATATTATACATATAGTTAATAATATAGTTTCTAAATGTATTTATACTCACTTTGTGTGAATAGGATAGACATAACCAGCTGAGGCTGAGGCTTCATCTAGTGGTGGCCACATTTACCTCCAGTCCTGACCAGGATTAGAAATCGGGACCACGGGGAGGAGTGGCACCTTCATCTACTCGCCACGGCCACGCAATGACAAGTGTGCGGCAGCCCGAGTGGGGACCTTCCTGGGTGTGGATGAGAGGCGGCTTGCTATTGGTTCATCGCTAGTGTTCGGGATGAATCCTAGAAGGTGATTGGTCAGTGAGCGTTCCCTGTGCCTCCACTCTTCCTGTCGCCGATAGCTGGAGGGATTCTGAGGGGAATGTTTATGTTCGGATGGAGGCAGCTGGCAGTAGGCCGGATAAATGGCCTCCGTGGGCCCTATCGGGCACATGGGCTGTAGTTTGGGGACCCATATTTAATTTCCTCACGGCACACCTGACCATGTCTCACGGCACACTAGTTGAAAAACACTGCTCTGAGGCATCCAAAAAGTACTTTTTTAAAGGAGGCACTTGAACGTTCTAGGTTTTTTTTTTCTTTTGAAGATGTTTCTATTGTCATCCAAAGAAGCTACTTCAGCTCTGACAGGAAAGTGGGGAATGAAAAGATTCCTCTCTATCAGGCCCGCCACAAACTGGGCCGCACAAGCAAGTAAAGTCCCATCCGCACACATGCGGGATCCAGGCAGTACACAAAACTGCATACACACACACACACACACACAAATCGGTCTACAGGAAAAACACCCTCCACTGGACCAGTCCCTGGTGCTAAAAGTTTTGGGGGCCGCAGCTACACAAAAGTTTGGAAGTGGGCCCGACAATGAAAACAGATCATGCTAACACAATGCAAGTTGTCCCACTTTTGTGCATACATTTTGACATCGCAAGCCTGTATGAAAGAGACATAGCATCTGTGGCACAAATACAATGCCGTTTTGGGCCCTCTTGTGACCCTTGGTCCCCTTTACAGAACCATTAATGGACTTTGGTTTCACTTTGAAGTTATTTTCCTTCAGTTGGACTTGAGGTGAGATGGGAACCCAGCTCCTTTGACCTCATTTCCTGTGTTGGGTGAATCTGATGAACTGTGGCTTGTTCATTGTAACCATCATGGTTCACCCGTGGAGTATGTCTGTGGAGATGCTGGGTCCTCCAGGTCCCAGTTGTCCCAAAGGTGTTTTTTCAAGAGGCAACTGGACTTCCTTGGGTTTTTTTTTAAGACATTTTGCTTCTCTGAGCAGCTTGTTCAATTCTGACAGGATGGTGGTACAGTAAATAGAATCCAGTCAGAGCTGAAGAAACTTCTTGGATGAGAAGTGAAACATCTTCAAAAAAATAAGAAGAAGAAACTCCAGTTACCTCTCGAAAAAAAGCACTTTTGGGACAACCATGAAGTAGCATAATATGTTAATGTATCACATTTATCTCCGAACCTTAATTTACTACGATAAGAGGGCAATTCTTCAGTGGGTCGAAATCTCTCTTCTGTTCAGGTTTGAAGGAGACTAAAAAAAAAAACCCTCTGCAGCTTTATATCTGTATCTTTTCTGAAAATAATAATACTGTGCATGTACTCTGTTGCTAGACTTTTCAAGCGGACCAGTTTGCTAGAAGAAGGAACGTTTAAACCTTCAGAAATTGCAATAACTTAATAATTCTCGTGGCCTTTTTTGTTGTTGTATGAATTGTCATAGAGAAGACGTTAGAAAAGTTAAGATTGGCAGCTAATTCTCAATGACCCCAGGATGGAAACGGATGAAAGAGAAAAGCAACTTAGAACTAAGGAAAAGCAACTTAGAACTTAAGGAAAAATTTCCTGACAGTTACAACAATTAATCTGTGGAACTCCTTGCCTCCAAGAAGTTGTGGGTGCTCCGAAGTTGGCTGGCATGAAGCAAAACTAATGGATTTACAGCTCAGGGTTGGAGATTTTATTAAAACGTTGTTTTTAAATCCAGCTTCCAATGGGACCGGCTGTTCTTGGATGCGGCTATTTCCTGAGGTGAATCGGAATATACTGTAGCTTGAATGAATTATAGTGCCCTATACTTATTTTATTATAAGCGTTCTGTAAATTTTACTGTGTTTTCTTCTAGTAGCAACATGGGATCCTTGTTGTGTTATTGGTTGCCTGTTGGTAATTAAATGAATTTTTGCCTTGACCCGAGACAGTAGATTCAAGGCAGGGCCGGGTTTCACTTAATTTTGCTACTGGTTGACGCTTCTGGGCATGCACCGAACCTTCTGCACATGTGCAGAACATCTGTGATGTCATCCGGGCAAGTGGGCGGAGCCTCCCGCTGCTGCAACTGGTTCGCCAAACCGGTGTGAACCAATAGAAACCCACCACTGATTCAAGGGTGTGTACAGGTACTCCTCGACTTACCATTCCTTTAGTTCAGAGTTACAACAGCCCTGAAAAAAATGACTTATGACCGTTTTCCACATTTACGACCAGTTACATTTGGGTGCTTGGCACTGACTCACATTTATGACGATTGCAGTGTCCCAGAGTCACGGGATCCTTTTTGGTAACCACCTGACAAGTAAACTCAACGGGGAAACCCAGATTCAATTAAAAAACAACCGTGCTATGAAGTTGACAAACTCAACGATTCACTTAACATCCCTGGCGAGAAAGGTCGTGAAAGGGGGTAAAAGTCACTTAACAACTGTCTCACTTAGCAACAGAAACGTGCTTTATTGTGGTCATATGTCGAGGCCTACCTGTATGCTGCAGCTTGAATGAATCATACCCTGTTTTCCCGAAAATAAGTCACCCTCGAAAGTAAGACATATGAGAGGTTTCGTAGAATTGCCTAATACAGTGACACCTCGTCTTACGAACTTAATTGGTTCCGGGACGAGGTTTGTAAGATGAAAAGTTTGTAAGACGAAACAATGTTTCCCATAGGAATCAATGGAGAAGCGATTAATGTGTGCAAGCCCAAAACTCACCCCTTTTGCCAGCTGAAGCGCCTGTTTTTGCACTGCTGGGATTCCCCTGAGGCTCCCCTCCATGGGAAACCCCATCTCCGGACTTCCGTGTTTTTGTGATGCTGCGATTTCGCTAAGGCTCCCCTCTCTGGGAAACCCCACCTCTGGAATTCCGTTGCCAGCGAAGCGCCCGTTTTTGCGCTGCTGTGATTTCCTTGCTGTGATTTCCCTACAGCATCGCAAAAACACGGAAGTCCGGAGGTGGTGTTTCCCATGGAGGGGAGCCTCGGGGGAATCACAGCAGTGCAAAAACGGGCGCTTCGCTGGCAACAGAAGTCCGGAGGGAGGGCATCCCCGTGGTGGGTTTGTAAGGTGAAAATAGTTTGGCAGAAGAGGCAAAAAAATCTTAAATCCCGGGTTTGTATCGCAAAAAGTTTGTACGACGTGGGGTTTGTAAGACGAGGTATCACTGTATAAGGCATCCCCTGAAAGTAAGACGTAGGAGACGTTTTGTTTCACAGCATTCCCAAACAGAACATATATAAACATTGCTGTCTATAAATTGCATCCCAAAAAACTGCATCAATCAGATTTAAAACACATCCAACACACATCCAACATGCAGCTGTGTGTTTGGATGCGTTTTTGCTGCAGCAGGATCGCACCCTACACGCATCGGCGACACCGTTCCCTCTAAGCTGCATTTTTTCTTCATTTAAAAAAAATAAGACATCCCCTGAAAATAAGATGTAGCACATCTTTGGGAGCAAAAATTAATATAAGACGCTGTCTTATTTTCGGGGAAATAGGGTACTATCCTATAGCCATTTTGTTATAGGAGTTGTGTTCACTAATTTCTAATTGTACTGTATTTCTGTAATAGCATTTTGTGTAAGTGTGGGGTCCTTGTTACGAGGCCAGTTAGTTGTTTCTTGATAAATAAATGAGTTTATGCCTTGATCTGAGGCAGTAGAATCAAGGGTATGTGCATTTTCTTGCGTTTCCTTTCTCAGCTCATGATCTCATTAGACCAGGGGTCCCCAACCACCGGGCCGCGGACCAGTACCGGGCCGCGGGGCATGTTGCACCGGTCCGTGGAGTCAGCAGCTGCCGGCCCTCATGCCGCCACCCCCTCCCTCCAGCGCTTCTCCTCCCGCCAGGCAAGAGGCCTCGGGAGGCAGGTTCTGCCGGCCACAGGACGATGGATGGGACAGAGGGGCGGGAAGGACCGAGAGGCTCAAGCCTCTTTTGGCTTCTGCCGCGGGGCGCTTTTGCGTTTTTGGCTGGGGGGAGGCAGGAGGGCCAGCCTGACCCCCTCTCTCCAGCGCTTAGCTCCCGCTGGGCAAGAGGGCTTGGGAGGCAGGTTCTGCCGGCCACAGGACGATGGCGGGAAAGAGGGGCGGGGAGGACCAGCACCCCCATGCTTAATCCCGCCCCCAACCACGCCCCTTTCCGCCCCCACTGGGCCATAGAAAAATTGTCTTGCTGAAACTGGTCCCTGGTGGAAAAAACGTTGGGGACCACTGCATTAGACCCATGATGGCGGAGCTATGGCACGGGTGCCACAGGGGGCACGCGGAGCGATATCTGTGGGCATGCGAGCCATTGCCCTAGCTCAGCTCTAATGTGCATGTGTGCGCTGGCCAGATGAATTTTGGCTCACATACCTCAGCTCCAGCATACAACGGGGTGGCATACAAATCTAATATATTATTATTGTTGTATTATTGTTGTATTGGAACAAACTTCCAGCAGACGTGGTTGATAAATCCACAGTAACTGAATTTAAACATACCTGGGATAAACATATATCCATTGTAAGATAAAATACAGGAAATAGTATAAGGGCAGACTAGATGGACCAAGAGGTCTTTTTCTGCCGTCAGTCTTCTATGTTTCTATTATTATTATTATGTCAATACAACACAGCAAACGAGATCATTATGCTAGATTTCGTATTTCATCACCAGTCGGGCGCTTCCCAAGCACCTAGGACTGCGTGATGTAGCAGCGAATTATGTTTGCCGGTCCCAGTAAAGCGGCCTTTTGCAATTGACAGATTGAGATTTTATCCATTCCAATGGTTTTCAAATGTCCGCTGAGATCCTTTTATTATTATTATTATTATTATTATTATTATTATTATTATTATTATTATTATTATTATTATCATCATCATCATCAATACAACACAGCAAATGAGATCACCATGCTGGATTTCGTATTTCATCACCAGTCGGGCGCTTCCCAAGCACCTAGGGCTGCGTGATGTAGCGGCGAATTATGTTTGCCGATCCCAGTAAAACAGCCTTTTGCAATTGACAGATGGAGATTTTGTCAATTCCGATGGTTTTCAAATGTCTGCTGAGATCCTATTATTGTTGTTGTTGTTGTGTGCTTGCTGGCCAAATTTTCAGCTGGCCCTGCTCACGCCACCTCTCCCCTCCCAGGAGTCTTCATGGGGCCTGTTTTGGATGCCAGGTAAGTATAGGCCAGTGATGGTGAACCTATGGCATGGGTGCCACAGGTGACACACGCAGCTATATCTGCTGGCACGCGAACCGTTGCCCTAGCTTAGCTCCAACGTGAATGTGTGCCGGCCAGCTGAATTTTGGCTCACGTAGAGGCTCCGGGAGGGTGTTTTTGGCTTCCAGAGAGCCTCCGTGGGGATGGGGGAGGGCGCTTTTACTCTCCCACAGCTCCAGGGAAGCCTTTGGAGACTGGTAAGGGTGACACACAAGTCTACTGGGCCCACCAGAAGTTGTGAAACACTCTGGGGGGTGGGGAAAACTGTATATGCCCTGCTCAGGCATTATTATTATTATTATTATTATTATTATTATTTATTAGATTAGTATGCTGCCCCTCTCCGTAGACTTGGGGCAGTTCACAACAATAATGAAACAATGTACAACAAATCTAATATTTAAAAGTAACTAAAAACCCCTTATTTAAAAAGCAAAACATACACACAAACATACCATGCATAAACTATATAGGCCCGGGGGAGATGTCTCAATTCCCCCATGCCTGACGGCAGAGGTGGGTTTTAAGGAGTTTACGAAAGGCAAGGAGGGTGGGGGGCAATCCTAATCTCCGGAGGGAGCTGGTTCCAGAGGGTCGGGGCCGCCACAGAGAAGGCTCTTCCCCTGGGTCATGCTGGACAATGTTTAGTCGACGGGACCCGGAGAAGGCCAACTCTGTAGGACCCAACTGGTCGCTGGGATTCGTGCGGCAGAAGGTGGTCCCGGAGATAATAATAATAATTTAATAATAATTTATTACATTTGTATTTGATATTCTGGTCTGATGCCATGAAGGGCTTTATAGAATTGAATTATGGGTGTGGGGACTTGCACATGCGCAATATTATTATTATTATTATTATTATTATTATTATTATTATTATTATTATTTATTAGATTTGTATGCCGCCCATCTCCATAGACTCGGGGCGGCTCACAACACAATAAAAACAGTTCATGACAAATCTAATAATTTACAATTTAAAATATTTTTTAAAAACCATTATTAAGCATACATACATACAAGCATACCATACATAAATTGTATAGGCCCGGGGGAGATATCTCAGTTCCCCCATGCCTGATGACAAAAGTGGGTTTTGAGGAGTTTATGAAAGGCAAGGAGGGTGGGGGCAGTTCTAATCTCTGGGGGGAGCTGGTTCCATATGCTTGCACGCTCTTGGCATCTGAGGGAAAAAAGCTTCGCCATCACTGGTATAGGCCTTGTGAGGAGGCTCTAGGAGGGCACTTTTGGCCTCCAGGGGGCCTCCCCACGCTCCAAGAACGCCTCTGTAGCCTGGGGAGGGTGAAAAATGAGCCTAACGGGTGGCCCACTGGAATTGGGGAAATGGGCCCACTTCCGGCCTCCAATGGCTTCAGAGAGGCCTGCTAGGCCCAAAATGAGGTGTGTGCCTGGGTCATGCACATATTTATGGGGGGGGGGGGGGGGGACAGGGCAGCATGTGAGGTAGTCAATGCTCATTCACAGGAGGCGGGGCACATGGGAGGGCATTAAATTACGGGTGTGGGCACGCACAGGCATGTTATCGCACACGCGTGCAGACTTTTGGCACGAGGAAAAAAAGGTTCGCCATCACTACACTAGACCATTTCCTTGCCTGAAATGGCACGGGGCCTCCCACTTGAGCAGTGGGGGTTGGCCTTTATTCCGATTGACTGATTGATGGGCTGAAGAAAGGGTCTGAAAATCATAGACTCCTATGACGCGCGTGGCGTGTCAAGGGGCTGAACCCGAACCCACACCTGGATCCAGTGCAGAATGCTTTACTTAGGTCCTAAATCTTAGGACAGAAAATGTGTCCTTGAGCCGCCCTGAGTCCCTGGGGTGGCAAACAAACAAACACAAATAAATAAATGATGGATGGAGGAATAAATGAATAAATAAATATGGTGCAGGAGGGGAGGTGAACCCAACATTTTTTGCCCATTCTTTATACCAGTGTTTCCCAACCTTGGCAACTTGAAGATATTTGGACTTCAACTCCCAGAATTTCCCAGGGCTGGGGAATTCTGGGAGTTGAAGTCCAAATATATTATTATTATTATTATTATTATTATTATTATTATTATTATTATTATTAATTAGATTTGTATGCCGCCCCTCTCCACAGACTCAGGGCAGCCCACAACAATAGTAACACAATGTACAATGAACAAATCTAATATTTAAAAAATATCTAAAAACCCATTAATTTAAAAACATACAACACAAGCATACCATACATAAAACTATATAAGCCTGGGGGAGATGTCTCAATTCCCCCAAGCCTGGCAGCAGAGATGGGTTTTAAGGAGTTTCTGAAAGGCAAGGAGGGTGGGGGCAATCCTAATCTCTAAGGGGAGCTGGTTCCAGAGGGTCGGGGCCGCCACAGAGAAGGCTCTTCCCCTGGGTCCTGCCAAGCGACATTGTTTAGTCGACGGGACCCGGAGAAGGCCAACTCTGTGGGATCTCTGTGGGACCTAAGTTGCTAAGGTTGGGAAACACTGCTTTATACACCGCTCAAAAAAATAAAGGGCACACTCAAATAACACATCCTAGATCTGAATGAATGAAATATTCTCATTGAATGATTTGTTTTGTGCAAAGTTGAATGTGCACAACAGCATGTGAAATTGACTGTCAATCAGTGTTGCTTCCTAAGTGGACAGTTTGATTTCACAGAAGTTTGATTTACTTGGAGTTATATTGTGTTGTTTAAGCGTTCCCTTTATTTATTTTTTTGAGCAGTGAATGTAATACTGTATAACCTTTAACAAAATATGAATTCCTTTTATAAAAATGCAAATACAGTACTGTAGATAAATAGCCTCCATAAATAAATAATAAAACATATAAATTTGATAAACACCTTACCTAGGCATAAATTATACCGATAATTTTATAAAATTAAATGTATTGGTATAAATGCATAAATAAATCAAGAAATACCTGTAATATATCAGCTATAAATCAATATTAATTATAAGAATAAAAATAAAAATCATTTGTATGCATAAATATCAAAATGATTGTTAATTTAAGGCATGAATAAATGCGTAAAAGCACCCCCAGATCTAGCAGCTGCTCCCACACTCGCAGAACCATAGAGTCACAGAGCTGGAAGGGACCTTAGAGAGGGGTCTGCAATCTTGGTGGTTTTAAGACTTGTGGACTTCAACTCCCAGAATTCAAAGCTGGCTGAGGAATTCTGGGAGTTGAAGTCCACAAGTCTTAAAACCGCCAAGGTTTGAGACCTCTGTGCCAAGGCATCTTGCACAACGGCTCGTCCAAACTTCCCGCGCCCTCCCTGCCCCGCCCAGCAAAACTTTTGCATCTTGCATCTTATTTTTTAAGGGGTTAAGAGGGTTTAAGGGCAACGGAGGATTATTCCAAAAGCAGCCGGAGATTTCTCGTTTCAGCAGGGGGAACCCGGATCTCAAAGTCTCCGGGCATTTCTCAGGTTGATCTTAGTTGCTGTGGTGACTGTTATCAACGCGCAGACGCAGGAATGGGAAGCCCGAAAGGAAGGCAGCAGTCGCGCCGGCGTTTCTGTAGTGTAGTGGTTATCACGTTCGCCTCACACGCGAAAGGTCCCCGGTTCGAAACCGGGCAGAAACAGCGCTAATGTTTTTAGTTTAGTTATTAGTTGTTTAATTTATTATTTTATGTTACTTTATTATAATATTTCATTTCATTTCATTATTTTATTTTTATTATGTTTATTTTCCTTACCTATTTTTCTCTTCTTTCCCCTTTCCTTTCCTCTCCCTTTTCCTTACCTTTTCATTATTTTCCTTTGCTTTCCCCCCTTTTTTTCCTCTCCTCTCCCTTTCTTTCCCTTTCCTCTTCTTCTTTCCTTTCCTTTTTCCTTCTCTTCTTTCCCCCCCTCTCCTCTCCTTTCCGTTTCCTTTCCTGTTTCTTCTCTTCTCCTCTTCCCCCTTCTTTTTTCTTTCCTTTTTTCCTTTCCCTTCCCTTTTCTTTTCTTTTTCTCCTCTTCTCTCATCTTCCCCTTTTTCCTTCTTCTTTTCTTTCCTTTCCCCATCCCCCTTTCCTTTTCTCTTCTTTTTTCCTTTCCTTTCTTCCTTTTTTCCTTTACTCTCCTTTCCCTTTTCCCCTACTTTCCCTTTTCTTTTCCTCCTCTTCCCCCTTTTCCCCTTCTTCTTTCCTTTCCTTTCCCCATCCCCCTTTCCTTTTCTCTTCTTTTTTCCTTTCCTTTCTTCCTTTTTTCCTTTACTCTCCTTTCCCTTTTCCCCTACTTTCCCTTTTCTTTTCCTCCTCTTCCCCCTTTTCCCCTTCTTCTTTCCTTTCCTTTCCCCATCCCCCTTTCCTTTTCTCTTCTTTTTTCCTTTCCTTTCTTCCTTTTTTCCTTTACTCTCCTTTCCCTTTTCCCCTACTTTCCCTTTTCTTTTCCTCCTCTTCCCCCTTTTCCCCTTCTTCTTTCCTTTCCCCATTCCCTGTTCTGTCTGGGTCCCTCCGGAGGCCAACACCAACCCAAAAAGAGAAGCCAGACACACTGGTACAAATCAAAGGCAGTTTATAGAATTCAAAGCAAACACAGGTAACAGAAAAGGTCCTTACACACAGGAACACGCTGGAACGTCAAAGATGTTTCACGAAGGCCATGAAGTAAAACAGGATTCTTGCTGTCAAAAACAACGCTGGAGATAACAAACATAGGCCTCCCCCAAGTCTTCCAGTCTTCTAGGCCAGTGATTTTCAACCTTTTTTGAGCCGCGGCACATTTTTTATATTTACAAAATCCTGGGGCACACCACCAACCAAAATGACACAAATCTAATTAATTAATTAATTAATCAATCAATAAAGAAATAAATAAATAAAGAAACACACACACACACACACATACATAAATAACCCCCTCATATATACAATCCCATGTAACATCCCCTTATAAATGCAGTCAATCATCAATCATCCCTCCTCAAATTTATACCGCTCTCTCATTTCTGGGTACTTCTCCTGTCTTTCCCCCTTTTCCCTCTCATGTTTCTCATTTCTCTCTCTTCCTCCCTTTTTCCCCCATTCCTTCTCCCTCTCACTTCTCCTCTTTTTCCATCCCTGTCTCTCTCCCCCCTTTATGCGTGTGTGTGTATACACACTCAAACCATTTCCAAAACCAGTTGAGGGCTGGGTTTTTTTCCTCTTTTATTCTTTTCAAAAACAGGTATGGGCTGGGGGGGGGTTCTTATTATTTGGGTGCTTTTTACCATATGCTTCAAGAAGCCCCCCTCTCTCTCTCTCGGTTGCTCTCTCTCGTTCTCTCTCTTATTTTCTTTCTCTCTCATGCTTTCTCTCTCTTGTTCTCTGGCGGGATTAGTCATCTGTTGTCCTCTTGATGCTGCTGACGTGATGCCAGGGACAAAATGCCCACCCACTCCTGAGGGAAAAGACGGACTGTTTGGGATGGGAATTAGCATCTCTCCTGCCGCGTTAAGTAGGCAAGGCAAGGCAGAAACTCGCCGGACGCGGAGCCCAAAAAAAGCGCCTCAGGAAGGCAGAAGCGAAGCGCCCCCACCGCCCGCTCGCTTTCCAACGCTGCGCCCGTTGCGCCGGGCTCTTTGCCTGAATCCGCCTCCTTTCTGAGGCTCGAGCGAGCCTCCTTCACCGGCAGCCGGGGGGTCGGCTTCGCCCCCTGCCCAGCCGAAAGTGTGTGTGTGAGGGGGGAGAGCTTGCTTCTGCAACCGCATGGCCAGAAAGAAGCGGGATAGCAAGGCGGCGGCATTCTTCTGCCTGGCCTGGGCGCTCTGCTTGGCTCTCCCGGGCTTCCCGCAGCATGTAGGTGGCCGAGAAGACCGAGCAGGAAGCGCTCGGAGCGGCTAGCGGCCGGATCGCCAGCGCCGCTGCAGCCACAGCTGTGGGAGGAGCCGCGCCCCAAGAAAGCCGGAGAGAAGGACGGATCGGGCGGGGACAGCCACAAGTGGAAGCCTCAGCCCTGGAGCTCCCACTTGCAGAAACCGCCCCTCCCCCCGCTATTGCCCGCCGCTATTAGCGAGGAGAAGCCATGCGCGCGAGGGGGCCGACTTTCAAAACAACCTTTGCTGGCCTCCGCCTCGCGGCACACCTGACCATGTCTCGCGGCACACCAGTGTGCCGCGGCACACCGGTTGGGAAACACTGTTCTAGGCCACAAGCCAAGATCAGAGACGCCGAGAAGCAAAGCAGGTACACAGAACTTCCAGTTGATAACGCTCCACATGGCTAAAAGGCTTGCCTGCCTTTTAAACCCTGCTGAGGAGAACCACACCCAAACCCAGCTGTTGCCAATTCAGTGATGCCAATACCTTTCTAATTGGTCCCGTCTCTGAGCTGCACGTCTCTGTCTCATGTCAATTATAGCCTGTGCTTCCTCATCCAATGAGGCCAGGCTACTGGGTGGGGAGAGGCCCCCCCCCCCTGGGGCTCTCAGGCTGCTCCCCCTCATCCTCCTCCTGACTTTCCTCTCCCCCGTCTGCCTGGTCCTCCCCCTCCTGTTCACTGTCCTCCTCCTCCGGGCCTGGATCCAGCAGAGACGCAGCCGGTCCCTGAGCAGCCTCAGGCTGAATCACAACAATTCCCCTTTCCTTTTCTCTTCTTTTTTTCCTTTCCTTTCTTCCTTTTTTCCTTTCCTTTCCTCTCCTTTCCCCTTTCCCCTACTTTCCCTTTTCTTTTCCTCCTCTTCCCCCTTTTTCCTTTCTTTATTTCTTTCCTTTCCTCATTCCCCTTTCCTTTCTTCCTTCTTTTTTCCTTTCTTCCTTCTTTTTTCCTTTCCTCTCCTTTCCCCTTTCCCTTTCTTTCCCTTCCCTTTCCTTTTTCTCCTCTTCTCTCCTCTTCCCCCTTTCACTTCTTATTTATTTATTTATTTATTAGATTTGTATGCCGCCCCTCTCCGTAGACTCGGGGCGGCTCACAACAATAACAAGAACAATGTAAAAAACAAATCTAATAATTTAAAAAAACACTAAAAACCCCATTATTAAAAGCGAACACACACACAAACGTTCCATGTATAAACTGTATAGGCCTGGGGGAGATGTGTCAGTTCCCCCATGCCTGACGGCAGAGATGGGTCTTAAGAACTTTACGAAAGGCAAGGAGGGTGGGGGCAACTCTGATATCTGGGGGGAGTTGGTTCCAAAGGGTCGGGGCCGCCACAGAGAAGGCTCTTCCCCTGGGTCCCGCCAGACGACATTGTTTAGTTGATGGGACCCGGAGAAGGCCAACTCTGTGGGACCAAACTGGTCGCTGGGATTCGTGCGGCAGAAGGCGGTCTTGGAGATATTCTGATCCGGTTCTCTTCTTTTCTTTCTCTTTTCTTTCCTTTCCCTTTCCTCATTTTTCCTCTTTCCTTCGCTTCCCAAAGCAACGCATTGTTTTTTCCCCGAAATTAGAATGATGCCCCATATAACATATGTAGAGGAAACATTATTTTAAGTAGGTACATACTATACCTACCGTAGGCTGCATTTTAACTTTGTTAACCACGATAATTTCTCCCAAAGGTCGACCACATAGCGGTTTCTCACTTTTGGCAAATTTAAGATGGGTGGATTTCCAATCCCAGAATTCCCTAGCCAGAATGTTGAGGTAAAGCTGGCAAGATTGACAAAACCACCTCACGACAAAGAAAACAAAGGGGTATTTTTGCTTATTGTTTATTATACAGTATTTATTATTTATGTATTTATTATTTATTAGTTAATTAGAATTCTATACCGGCCGACTCAGGGTGGTGTACAACATAATAGATACAGTACAAGTACATATAGAAATCTAATATTAAATATTAAAACTAAAAAAATCTAAACAAGTTTAGATGTTTTTAATATTAGATTTGTTCCATTGTAACATTGTTATTATTATTGTTGTGAGCCACCTTGAGTCTTCAGAGGGGTGGCATACAAATCTAATAAATTATTATTATTATTATTATTATTATTATTATTATTATAACCCAATTTATAATAATAATAATAATTATTATTATTATTATTAAAGCCCAATTTATAATAATAATAATAATAATAATAATAATAATAATAATAATAATAATAATAATAATAATAATAATAGATTTGTATGCCACCCCTCTCCGAACACTCAGGGTGGCTCACAACAACATAAACAGTGTACAAATCCAATTTTAAAAAAATACAATTTAAAATCCTTATAATAAAATAATCACACAATCCAATCAAACCATAACCTTGACAATTGGGACGTGTGTTAATTTCCCCATGCCATTTATCCTAACACATTCATCCCAGCGGGGCCTAGCCACTCATAACTTCGGCCGGAGTTAGATCTCAGCACTCATGGCCCCCATGCCCACTGGCAGAGATGAGTCTTCAAGGCTTTGCGAAAGGCCAGGAGGGAGGGGGCAGTACATATCTCCAGAGGGAGTTCATGCAAAAGGGCTGGGGCCACCACAGAGAAGACTCTTCCCTTAGGTCCCGCCAGACATTGCCTGGCCACTGGGACCTGCAGAAGGCCGACTTTGTGGGACCTATATAACAAATTATGTATTTGTTAAATGCATATTTATTTTTTATTAATCTAGCTCAGTGATGGCAAACCTATTGCACATGTGCCACAGGTGGAACACAGAGCCATATCAGCCAGCATGCAAACCATTGCCCTAGCTTATCTTCACTGGCCAGCTGATTTTCAGGTCATGCAAAGGCTCTGCCCTTGCCTCAGGGGGGCAAGGGAGGGCATTTTTAGAAACACAGCAACATAGAAGATTGACGGCAGAAAAAGACCTCATGGTCCATAGTCTGCCCTTATACTATTTCTTGTATTTTATCTTAGGATGGATATATGTTTATCCCAGGCATGTTTGAATTCAGTTACTGTGGATTTACCAACCACATCTGCTGGAAGTTTGTTCCAAGCATCTAATACTATTTCAGTAAAATATTTTCTCACGTTACTTCTAATCTTTCCCACAACTAACCTCAGATTGTGCCCCCTTGTTCACTTTCCTATTAAAAACACTTCCCTCCTGAACCTTATTTAACCCTTTAACATATTGTTTCAGTCATGCCCCCCTTTTCCTTCTGTCCTCCAGAGTCCAGACTATACAAATTGAGTTCATTAAGTCTTTATGCTTAAGACCTTCCACCATTCTTGTACAGTATTTATTTATTTTATTTATTCATTTGTCCAATACACAAATACATAGGAAGAAAAATAGACATGTAGTAATATATGTAAGGGTAAAAGTGAACTTAGAGGAGAGGATATATGAAAGAAAGAAAATATATATGATAAGTGAGAGAAAGGAAAGACAATTGGACAGGGGACGAAAGGCAGCCCGTCTTTGGACCCATTCAATTTTATCAATATCTTTTTGTAGGTGAGGTCTCCAGAACTGGACACAGTATTCCAAATGGGGTCTCACCAGCGTTCTATATAACAGGATCACAATCCCCTTCCTGCTATGCAGCCAAGCATTCTACTTGCTTTCCCTACCACCTGACTGCACTGTTCACTCATTTTGAGGCTGTCAGAAATCACTACATCATTTTCTTGTGCTAATCAGACTGCTGAAAATGGATGCAAGGAGGTAAGTCAATAACTATAAATGCCTATAGAATGTTCAAATTATTAGATTTGTTAAAAGCTGCTATATTATGGTTCTAGACAACTTAACAAAATGAAGTTGTTTTTTTGAAATAAATGCTTTATCTGAAGAGGCCCAGTACTACTGTATCTTTTTTTAAATAGCAGAGAATAAGGTATACTTCCAGAAAGCCACATCAATTTTAACAGCATCTGTACAAGTATAATCTGAAATGTAACAATGCCCTGTTTTAGTATTAAGATAAGGCAGCTGAGTTAAACCCTGACTTAGCCATGTTTGGAGTAGATCTATTTAAATAATTGGGAGGAGTTAGTATGACTACATTTAAGAAAACTTTCTGGCATTAATATACTGCCATAATGTACATTTCACCAATTCTTTGCTATTTCTATGGGCCAGGCACACACGCACAGAAAGACACAGTGAACAGTGTACATCATTTGTGCTGTTTGCTAGGAGACAAATTGATGGGATGCAGAGGAAGATTCCCCCCCCCCTGTTTTCCTCCCAAAAAACTAAGGTGTGTGTTATACTCCAGTGCGTCTTATAGTCTAAAAATACAGTAGGCCAAATGGGGAAAAACAACACCAAAATAATTAAGACATTGTCCAGTCTCCTGAAATGCTGCTGCACATCAGAATGTACCACACTGCAGGTAATCCTCCACTTAAAGCCATTCATTTAGTGACCATTAGAAGTTACAACAGGACTGAAAAAAAGTGACTTGTGACCGTTTTTCACATACACACATGACTGTTATAGTAACCCCATAGTCAGATCAGCAAAATTCAGACGCTTAGCTCCGGATTCATATTTATGATGGTTGCAATGTCAAGGCGATCACGTAATCAACTTTTGTGACTTTCTCACACGCAAAGTCAACAAGAAAGCCAGATCCTCTTAACAACCGCGTTACTTATTTAATGACTGCCGTGATTCACTCAACGACTATGGCAAGAAACATCATAAAATGGGGCAAACATTCACGGAACAACTGTCTTGCTTAACAACCAAAATAATAATAATAATAATAATAATAATAATAATAATAATAATAATAATAATAATAAATTTATTGTCATTGTCAAAACAACGAATTGTCATTGGCAACTAAAGTCGTGTGACACCCAGAGACCAGTCCCACCATACATAAAATAAGAATAGGTAAATTTAAAAATAGAATAAAAAATAGAATAAAAAATAGAATAAATGTGGGGCTCATCTGTGGTGATAGGTTGAGGACTCCCTGTAGCCTAGAATTCTTCAGTTGTTATTATTATTATTATTATTATTATTATTATTATTAATTAGATTTGTATGCCACCCCTCTCCGAAGACTCATGATGGCAGTTTCTTCTCTTTAAAGAGCTGGTTTGTAACAATAGTCCTACGGGACCTTCTGAATGAACCACAGATCCGTCTCCCTCAAACTTAGCATCTCAGGCCCCCAATTTTCAGCCATGGTTGAGCTATCACAAGGAGCTCCAAAGTTGGGGGAAAACCATCATCCATCATCAAGTTCAGTGTCAGAACAGTGGTTTGGTTTCCTTTGCAGTTTCTGAACACAGGTAAGAAAGAGAGAATACGTAAGCATATCAGAGAGGAGAAATTCAGGAAACAAGACTTGAAATAAAAACCAAAACATGTGGGACCTGAAAAACAGTTATGATGATTAGTGTCATCCTTCATTTTATTCTACCTCTATACTCAGTTTTCTATACCCTCCCACCAGTATCTCCAATAATCACCAAATATGCTTAGTTCTCACTCAGCTATTTTGGGGGTGAGATTTACCGTATACCTCCCAGATAAGGACCCACAGAATCGGTCTTCTCCAGGTCCCATTGGCTAAACAATGTTCGCTGGCGGGCCCATAGGGAAGGGCCTTCTCTGTGGCTGCTCTGGCTTTTTGGAACCAACTTCCACCCAAGATCTGGACCCTACTGGCTTTCCAAAAAGCCTTAAAGTCCTGCCCCATGCACATGCGCACACTACCCCAATGCTCCCTCATGAATGACTGCCCCCACCCATTTTGGTCCTAGCACTTCTCCCTTTAGCCTCCTGGGACTAAAAATGGGCCGGAGGGGGCGCTCCATTTTGGGCCCAGCAGCCCTCCCTACTGTTACAGGTGTTATGTTTTTATTCCTCTTTAGCATTCATCTCCATTGTTTACTGATGCATTTCCTGCCTCTCTAGGATTTACCTCTATCTGCTCCTGTGAGGCACTTCCTGTTCCTGTTGTTTATATGTACTGTACAGTATTTATATTCTCAATGGCTTATACAGTGGTACCCCTACTTAAGAACGCCTCTACTTAAGAACTTTTCTAGATAAGAACTGGGTGTTCAAGATTTTTTTGCCTCTACTTAAGAACCCGAGCCTGGAAAAATTTCCCAGCAAATTTGAGAGTGGCATGAAGGCCCGGCCAGTTTCCTGCCATTCCCCCTTTAATCCCGGCCTTCTCGGGCTTTTCTGGGCTGCCAGAGGAGCCTTTCGGTGGCGCTTAAGGAGGCTTTGGCAGTCCAAAGCGAACGAAGCATTTACCTTTCTCTGCCTCAGAGTCCCTCTTTTTTTTTTTTTAAGCCCTAAAGTTTTGGATTTTTTTTATTTCCCCTCACCTCACCTTCTTCCTTTGGCAGCGACTGTCCTCCTCCCTCTTCTTCCTCCTCCCACCCAAATTCCGAGCTTTTATTTCTTTCCTCTGCGCATTATTTGCTTTTACATTGATTCCTATGGGAAGAATTGCTTCTACTTACAAAGTTTTCTACTTAATAACCTGGTCACGGAACGAGTTAAGTTCTTAAGTAGAGATACCACTGTATAGTGTTTTAACTAGATTTTGATTAAAACTACTTGAGACACCTACAGCCTCCTGTGACCCAAAACGACCCTGTGCTCCCTCCTGCCCCTGCGTATGCCTGCATGATTCCCGAGCATGCGCCCACCTCTCCATCCCCAAAATCAGCTGGCCGGTGGGAGGCACTTACATATATGATAGAGTTGAGCTGGGAGACGCCTTGCGTGCCCGCAGAAAGGGCTCTATTTACCAGCTGTGGCATGTGTGCCATAGGTTCACTATTACGGACATAAGCAGTACTACCTTAACTGCATGTTCAGATACCCCAAGCCTGAATATTTAAGAGATTCTCAATCATCCAGAGTCACGGCTGTTTCAAAGATGCTGATGACCAACCTTCAGAGTGCTAGCAACCAGATGACTGCAAAGAATATAATTCCTTCTGTTCTCCACCATTCAGTCAGAACTGAAGAAGCTTCTTGGTTGTGAAGCGAAATATTTTCAAAGGAAAACCCCCCAAGAAAGTCCAGTTTCTAAGCATTAATGTTGGACATAGGAGACTTGAGGTGGTTCTTTCAAGCTCTCCAAAGACAATCACTAACCACTGTCATAAAGAACATTATGAAGAGGCTTCCTGGATCTGACAAAATATCTTCTCTAGTGAATGCAGAAAATTTGTCTTCCGCATTCCAAAAACTGTGGTAGCACAGCGGTTAGAATGCAGCAGTGTAAGCTATTTCTACTGACTGCCGTCTGCCAGCAGTTCGATCCTGATCAGCTCAAAATATTACTCAGCCTTTCATCATCATCATCATCATCATCATCATTTATTGGATTTGTATGCCGCCCCTCTCCGTAGATTTGGGGCGGCTAACAGCAATGATAAAACAACATGTAACAAACCAATAATAAAAAACAACTAAAAACCCTTATTATCAAAACCAAACATTATGTAATGGCCTAGGGGGAAGAATAGCTCAACTCCCCCATGCCTGGCGGTATAAGTGAGTCTTGAATAGTTTACGAAAGACAGGGAGGGTGGGGGCAGTTCTAATCTCCGGGGGGGAGTTGGTTCCAGAGGGCCGGGGCCACCACAGAGAAGGCTCTTCCCCTGGGGCCCGCCAAACGACATTGTTTAGTCGACGGGACCCGGAAAAGGCCAACTCTGTGGGACCTTATCGGTCGCTGGGATTCCTTCTGAGATCAGTAAAATCAGAACCCTGATTGTTGGAGGCAATAGGCTGACTCTGTAAACTGCTTAGAGAGGGCTGTAAAGCACTGTGAAGCAGTATATAAGTGCTATCGCTATCCTGGATCTCTTTACGGTTGTATTTCTGACTTCTGCATGAGTTTTCACACATGCACTGGATTCAAATCCAGAAACATTATCTATTTTCCCCCTTCTTTATGGATTCCCTGATGTCTAATAAGGGTGGATTTGTGGCTAAACCCCTTCGCACATTGGGAGCAAATGTAAGGTTTCTCTTCTGTGTGATTTCGCTGGTGTCTAACAAGGTGGTGACTGTAAACAAAGCCTTTCCCACATTCCGAGCACTTAAAGGGTTTCTCTCCAGTGTGGATTCTCTCGTGCATCTTCAGCTGGGACGGCCTGTTGAAGCTTTTCCCACATTCTAAACATCCATAGGGTTCCTCGCCCTTGTGGGTTCTCTCGTGATTATGAAGGCTCGACGTCTGGTTGAAGCTCTTCCCGCACTCAGGACATTTGTACGGTTTCTCTCCCGTGTGGATTCTCACGTGGACAACCAGGTTCGATTTGAGGCAGAAGCTTTTCCCGCAATCGGAGCATCTGAACGGTTTCTCTCCGGTGTGGATTCTTTCGTGTCTCCCAAGGCTTGCTTTCTCTCCGAAACCTTTCCCGCAGTCCGAGCATTTATAGGGTTTCTCCTCCGTCAGCATTTTGCCTTCTGGAAGGTGAGTCTGGTGGTGCTTCATAAAATACGAGATTTGCCGGAAGCTTTTCCCACAGTCTGGACACTGGTATGGCTTCTCTCCGGTGTGAGTCCTCTCGTGTTCTTTCAGGTTTCCCGCCTGGCTGAACCTTTTCCCACAGTCACAACATTTGTACGGTTTCTCTCCCGTGTGAGTCCTTTGGTGGGCAATGAGGTTAGAGCTCGTGCTGAAAGATTTCTCGCAGCCGGAACATTTATACGGCTTCTCGCCCGTGTGAAACCGGTAGTGGGTGGCCAGCTCAGAATTCTTGCGGAAACTCCTCCCGCAATCCAAGCAAGCGTACGGTCTCTCGCCCGTGTGGGTTTTCTCGTGTTCTCTCAGGGACCCAGACCGGCTGAACCTTTTCCCGCAGTCGGGGCATTGGTACGGTTTCTCCCCCGTGTGGGTCCTCACGTGCAAAACAAGGCTTCCTTTATGGCTGAAGTTTTTCCCACAATCGGAGCACACGAACGGTTTTTCCCCTGTGTGGATTCTCGCGTGGGCGATCAGGTTGCCCTTTTGGTCAAAGCTCTTGCCGCAATCCAAACACCTGTACGGTTTCTCCCCAGTGTGGATCCTGTGGTGTCTAATCAATTTAAAGTGGGCGTTGAAGGATTTCTTACAGTACAAGCACCGGTAGACGGCCTGCTCGTCTTGAACCGCGTTGCTGAGGGAACTCTTCTGCTCACATTCGCGGAGAACCTCCGGGCCAGGGTTTTCATTTTCCCAGGAAGTGATGCAGTTAGCTGCAATCTTTCTCTCCAGAGAGTTCCCTCGATGCCTCCACAGTCCTTGGGCACTTTTCACAGGCTCTTTGTGTACAACATTGCTGCACGCATTCTCTTCGGTTGCTCCTTCACGTAGTTCCTCTTCTTCAGGTTTCCACTGACGGTCCTCATCTTTTACCTCAGACACGTAACTTTTGCCTAAAACAATAAGCAGAGGTTGTTGTTTTTTTAAAATATATATATAGGTAGTGCTTAATTTATAACAGCAATTGGGACTGGAATGACCTGTGACCTTTTTTCCCACTCTTGACCACACCATGGTCAAGTAATCAAAATTTTGGCCCTCAGGAACTGGGCCCGAATTTTGACGGTTTATGACAGTTGGTCTGTCATGGGGCCATGTGATCTCCATTTATAACTGTTAGTACAGGGTACAGGGTTGTTAGGGATTGCCATTCTAAACTGCATATTGTACACTTGTACCAAACTTGTACTTAAAAGAGTTAATATTCACTTCCTCATTGAAGCTATAAAAGCTCATTATTCTGCTCAGTCATTTCCTTTTCACTTTGCCTGAGAGATGGGGGAGTTGTGTTTACGCTTTGTGCGTATCTTCTTGTATAAGCTTCGTGCTTATTATCTATACAGTAGTACCTCATGATACGAACCCCTCGTCATATGAACTTTTCGAGATACGAACCCAGGGTTCCGAAATTTTTTGCCTCTTCTTACGAACTTTTTTCACCTTACGAACCTGCCGCCGCCACTGGGATGCCCCGCCTCCAGACTTTCGTTGCAAGCCAAGCCCCAGTTTTTGCGATCCTGGGATCCTGATGCTCCCCTCCATGGGAAACCCCACCTCCTGACTTCCACAAAAACGCGATGCTGTAGGGAAATCTAGGCATACAAATCTAATAAATAAATAAAAAATCCCAGGAGGGGAATCCCAGGATCGAAAAAACAGGCAGAGTGGGGGGACAAAAACAGGAAGAAAAGACTCATGGAGCTCAAGGTAGGAGAAAGGTGTGGGGGAGATGAGCAAAGTGGGGTGGGAAAAAACGCGAAGAAAAGACTCATGGAGCTCAAGAGAGGAGAAAGGTGTGGGTAAAATGAGCAGGACAGGGTGGGCAAAAACGGGAGGGACCCATGGAGCTCAAGAAAGGAGAAAGGTGTGAGGGAAATGAGCAGGACAGGGTGGGCAAAAACAGGAGGGACCCATGGAGCTCAAGAAAGGAGAAAGGTGTGGGGGAAATGAGCAGGACAGGGTGGGCAAAAACAGGAGGGACCCATGGAGCTCAAGAGAGGAGAAAGGTGTGGGGGAAATGAGCAGGACAGGGTGGGCAAAAACAGGAGGGACCCATGGAGCTCAAGAGAGGAGAAAGGTGTGGGTAAAATGAGCAGGACAGGGTGGGCAAAAACGGGAGGGACCCATGGAGCTCAAGAGAGGAGAAAGGTGTGGGTAAAATGAGCAGGACAGGGTGGGCAAAAACGGGAGGGACCCATGGAGCTCAAGAGAGGAGAAAGGTGTGGGTAAAATGAGCAGGACAGGGTGGGCAAAAACGGGAGGGACCCATGGAGCTCAAGAAAGGAGAAAGGTGTGGGGGAAATGAGCAGGACAGGGTGGGCAAAAACAGGAGGGACCCATGGAGCTCAAGAAAGGAGAAAGGTGTGGGGGAAATGAGCAGGACAGGGTGGGCAAAAACAGGAGGGACCCATGGAGATCAAGAGAGGAGAAAGGTGTGGGGGAAATGAGCAGGACAGGGTGGGCAAAAACAGGAGGGACCCATGGAGATCAAGAGAGGAGAAAGGTGCAGGACAGGGTGGGCAAAAACAGGAGGGACCCATGGAGATCAAGAGAGGAGAAAGGTGCAGGACAGGGTGGGCAAAAACAGGAGGGACCCATGGAGCTCAAGAAAGGAGAAAGGTGTGGGGGAAATGAGCAGGACAGGGTGGGCAAAAACAGGAGGGACCCATGGAGATCAAGAGAGGAGAAAGGTGTGGGGGAAATGAGCAGGACAGGGTGGGCAAAAACAGGAGGGACCCATGGAGCTCAAGAGAGGAGAAAGGTGTGGGTAAAATGAGCAGGACAGGGTGGGCAAAAACGGGAGGGACCCATGGAGCTCAAGAAAGGAGAAAGGTGTGGGGGAAATGAGCAGGACAGGGTGGGCAAAAACGGGAGGGACCCATGGAGCTCAAGAGAGGAGAAAGGTGTGGGTAAAATGAGCAGGACAGGGTGGGCAAAAACGGGAGGGACCCATGGAGCTCAAGAAAGGAGAAAGGTGTGGGGGAAATGAGCAGGACAGGGTGGGCAAAAACAGGAGGGAACCATGGAGATCAAGAGAGGAGAAAGGTGCAGGACAGGGTGGGCAAAAACGGGAGGGACCCATGGAGCTCAAGAAAGGAGAAAGGTGTGGGGGAAATGAGCAGGACAGGGTGGGCAAAAACAGGAGGGACCCATGGAGATCAAGAAAGGAGAAAGGTGTGGGGAAAATGAGCAGAACGGGGTGGGCAAAAACAGGTGGAAAAGACCCATGGAGCTCAAGAGAGGCTCTTTTCGCCTTGCTTCGTTGGGACTGCCACCTCTTGCTGTCACTCCCCCCACTCCGTTCGCCTCAGCTTCGTCTGCTGACAGCTTTTTTTTTTTAAGCCTTAATGTTTTGGATTTTCCTAATTGGCTTGCACGCATTATTGGCTTTTCCATTGATTCCTATGGGAAACATTGTTTCATCTTACGAACTTTTCACCTTACGAACCTCATCTTGGAACCAATTAAGTTCGTAAGACGAGGTATTACTGTATTGTATTTTGCTTTGTGCTTCTAATCTTGTAATTGCTCAGTGCTTATTATCCTGTATTTGCTTCGTGCTTATTCTGTATTGTTTATATTTTGTTTATATGTAAATAATACTTATTTAACTAAGTCTGTGTCTTGGCTTTATCACACATCCACGCTCTGTTAAAATTCTCTGCTTGGTGTATGTCGAAGGTCTCATAGCTTAGCTAAACCGAGACATGCCAACATTAACCTTCCCAGCTGGCTTCTGACAAGCAAAGTCAATGGGGAAGTTGAATTCACCAACTGACCGCCTGATTCATTTAACAATGAAGTGATTCACTTAACAACTGTGTCAAAAAAAGGGGGGGTGTAAAAACGGGGCGAAACTCACAACAATTGCCTTGCATAGCTATTGCGGTCATAAGTTGAGCATTACCTATACCCCATGTCTATGTTGACATAGGTGTCTTAGCACTATGAAGAACCACACAATGGATGTGGTTGTTCAACTAGCTGCAAATGCCTCTGGCAGTTAAGATTCACCATCCCAAATGGTTCCGTTTTATCAAGGAAATGGTTACGGCCAACTTCATCAAATGCAGTACGGAAATCTAAGTATACCCTATCTGCCATATTCATGCATTTATTCATTCATTCAATCAATCAATAAATCAATCAATTAGAATAGAGTTTGGGGGGTCTTCTTGTCAGATTTTGGAGATAAATTACAGCCCGCGTGAGCTATAATAAATCAAATCTGGAGGCGATGGATTAAGTTACAGAAACGGCTTTCAAACGAAGTTACTTTTATTAAGAAAACAAAGAAAATAGCTATGCCTGATCCCAGGCAATTTCTATGCGTCTTACATTGTTGAAGACTTAGAAAAAGATGGATTCTTCCCAAGAAGAAAGGAAGTGATGCTGGCAGTCCAGACAGGATTTTACATCATAATGGGCAGAGCTAAACTAACATAAACAGAGTTAACTATTTAATTACTGAATGTCTCTGGGGCTGGCAATACACAGCGTGACACTCCTAGTCCAACACCTTGCTCAATTTGCAGACCCTACATCATTTCTGACAGGTGACTGTCCAATCTTTTCTTAAAAGCCTCCAATGATAAAGCTCCCACAACTTCTGAAGACAAGCTGCTCAAGCGAATAATTGTTCTCACTGTTAGGAAGTTTCTCCCTAATTCCAGGTTGCTTCTTTCCTTGATTAGTTTCCATCCATTGCTTTTTGTCCTGCCTTTGGATGTTTTGGAAAATAGATTGACTCCCCCTTCTTTATGGCAGCCCCTCAAATACCGGAATACTGCTATTATGTCAACCCCGGCCCTTCTTTTCCTACACTAGCCGTACCCAGTTCCTGCAACCGTGGTTGATACGTTTTTAGTTTCCAATTCTAGTTGCTCTTCTCTGTGTTTCCTTGGTCTAATTCATCTAATGACTTTTCTGCATCATGATGTGGTTTTTATTACCAGCCAAGGGAACATTTCCAAAAATATAAGGCCACCCACAGTCATGGATTTGAAATGGATGGCCACATAAATTAAATGAATAAACAGGAAAACAGACAATGGGGAAAACATTACTTGCTTCTCTAACTTAAGAACCGCCTTCTGCCGCACGAATCCCATTGACCAGTTAGGTCCCACAGAGTGGGCCTTCTCCGGGTCCCGTCAACTAAACAATGTCGTTTGGTGGGACCCAGGGGAAGAGCCTGTGGTGGCCCCAGCCCTCTGGAATCATCTCCCCCCCAGAGATTAGAATTGCCCCCACCCTCCTCGCCTTTCGTAAGCTCCTTAAAACCCAGCTCTGTCGTCAGGCATGGGGGAACTGAGATATTCTTTCCCCCTAGGCATTTACAATTTACGCATGGTATATTTGTATGTATGTATGTATGTATGTATGTATGTATGTATGTATGTAAGTAAGTAAATTAAATAAATAAATAAATAAATAAATAAATAAATAAATAAATAAATAAATAAGGCTTCTACAATTTATGTATGGTATGTTTGTATGTATGTTTGGTTTTATAATAAGGGTTTTTTAGTTGTTTTAGTATTGGATTGTTACATGTTGTTTTTTATCACTGTTGTTAGCTGCCCCGAGTCTACGGAGAGGGGCGGCATACAAATCCAATAAATAAACAAACAAACAAATAAATAAATAAATAAATAAATGGAATTTTTTCTCACCTTCATTACTTTTTGTCTGGTCGAAAGCGATAGCTTCCTCTTCCTTTTTGACCCGATCTGGGTCCAAAGGAACGGTGCTGGCCTGTAACATCTGCAGATCTTCCTTTTGACTCATCCTGGACATTGGAACATCTTCATGAAAAATTATTTGGAAAGAGGTCACCCGTTTTCATCTTCTTTGGGAAGACCGTATCCCACACGTGGCTTCCTAAGAAACGAGAGGCAAAATTTCTAACCAATGGGAGGCAAGGTTAGAGAAGCATCACCCTAAACCACCTTTTTGTCATTGTTTGCCTGAGGGGAACGATGTCTCAGAGGGACTTAGAGAACCCCCAGACAGGCGGGTCACTCACAAACGCCAATCCTAGAAAGAAAACTTGGACACATTTCTCTCTGGGTGATGTGACACACTATTGAGCTGTGCACCTCCTTTTATTGGGAGCATATGCAAATGGGAATGATTATACGTACATGTCAAGTGATATACAAACATCCAATAACGTAACTCTAAACATGACACAACTTTCGAGTCCTTCCTATCTCCATATGGCACGTAACCAATTTCCACTGGGCAAATGTCTCTCATGGCCAATTTCCTGGGACCCTTTGTTGTTTAACACAGCTATCTCCTGTTTACCATAAGCAAGGTCTTTTATCACAGCCTTCATCCTATTTACCCCAGGCAGTGCATATTGCATCCTTTGATCACACAGTTCTCATCCTGTTGATGCAAACTTGTTATCCGAGGAGAGTTGTTGAACCGTTTTATGGCCAGTCATTTCCTTAAGCAGATTTCGCCAGAAGTGCAGACTCAACTATGTGACTTACGTGTAGCCCTGTCCTGGCTAATGGAGTCAGAATGTATAAGCAGGAATTTTGGGGCCCCATACAGCCTAAGTGTCTGCCCCCCCCCCCGGCCATTTTAAAACTACTGCCCCCCCAAATCCGGTACCATGCCCACCATGGCCACACACCCTGGGCAAGCCCTCCCCCGGCCCTCTGAGGTCAAACACAGCCCTGATGTGGCCCTCAATGAAATTGAGTTTGACACCCCTGGCCTAGAGGCTAAATCCTATGAACAAGGGCTAAGAGAACCAGTATGTTTAGCTCAATAAATAGAAAACTGAGGGGGAATATAATAGTAGTTTCCCAATCTTAAAGGGCTGCCACAGAGCAGATGGCATCTATTTATTCTCCATGCCACCTGAAGGTAGTACAAGAAGCAATGGGCGGAACCTCACCAAGAATAAATGCAATCTGGAAATAAGGAAAAACTTGGGACTGGGCGGCATAGAAATAAATAAACAATAAATAAATAAATAAATAAATCCCTTCTTTTTTATTAAAATAAATTAATAGAAACATAGAAACATAGAAGACTGACGGCAGAAAAAGACCTCTTGGTCCATCTAGTCTGCCCTTATACTATTTCCTGTATTTTTTCTTAGGATGGATATATGTTTATCCCAGGCATGTTTAAATTCAGTTACTGTGGATTTACCAACCACGTCTGCTGGAAGTTTGTTCCAAGGATCTACTACTCTTTCAGTGAAATAATGTTTTCTCAGGTTGCTTTTGATCTTTCCCCCAACTAACTTCAGATGGTGTCCCCTTGTTCTTGTGTTCACTTTCCTATTAAAAACACTTCCATCCTGGACCTTATTTAACCCTTTAACATATTTAAATGTTTCGATCATGTCCCCCCTTTTCCTTCTGTCCTCCAGACTATACAGATTGAGTTCATTAAGTCTTTCCTGATACGTTTTAGGCTTAAGACCTTCCACCATTCTTGTAGCCTGTCTTTGGACCCGTTCGATTTTGTCAATAATAATTTTAAAAAACCAAAATCCATTACTATTAAAACTAAAACAACCAGCAAAACTATTAATAAAAACAGGTGAGGGCTGGGTTTTTTTCTCTGTTATTATTTAAGTGCTTTTACCATATGCTTTAAATCAAGAATCACTTCTCTCTCTGTTTCTCTCTCTTTTCTGTCATTCTCTGCCTCAATCATTTTCTCATTTCTCTTTTTTTCTCCCCTTTTTTCTATCATTTCTCTCTCTCTTCCTTCCACTCTTCTCTCTCTCTTTCTTCCTCTCTCATCTCTTTCTCTTTCTTTCTCTCTCTCTCTTGCTTTCTTTCTCTTTCTCTCACTCTCTTCCTTCCTCTCTCATCTCTTTCTTTCTTTCTCTATCTTTCTTTCTTCCTCTCTCTTACTCTCTTCCTTCCTCTCATCTTTCTTTCTTTCCTTCTCTCTTTCTCTATCTTGCTTTCTTCCTCTCTCTCTCTCTCTTCCTTCCTCTCTCATTTCTCTCTCTCTCTCTTTCTCTATCTTGCTTTCTTCCCCTCTCTCTCTTTCTCTATCTTGCTTTCTTCCTCTCTCTGACTCTCTTCCTTCCTCTCTCTCTCTCTTTCTCTCTCTCTCTTTCTCTATCTTGCTTTCTTCCTCTCTCTCTCTTCCTTCCTCTCTCATCTCTTACTTTCTTTCTCTCTCTCTTTTTCTCTCTTGCTTTCTCCCTCTCTCTCCCTCTTCCTTCCTCTCTCATCTCTCTCTCTTTTCTTTCTCTCTCTTTCTCTATCTCTCCCCCTCTTTCTCTTTTTCTCACTTTCCCTCTCTTGTTTTCTTTCTCTCTCTCTCTTGCTTTCTCTCTCACACTCTTTCTCTCTCTCGTTCTCTTTCTCTTGCTATCTCTTTCTCTCCCCCTATTTCTCTCTCTCTCTCTCTCACTTTCTCTCTATCTTGTTCTGTCATTGCTCTCACTCTCTCTCGTTCTCCGGAGACTGGCGAAAGTAATTTTCAATTACTTTCAATTGTAATTTTCAATTACAATCAACCTATCTCTCCTTCCTTCCTTTCCCCCTCCCTCTTTTCCTTTCCTTCCTTCCCTTCCCCTTTCTCCTTCTTTCCCTTCTTCCTTCATTCCAACCAACCTATCTCTTCTTCCTGTTTCCTTCTCCTCCCTCTTCCCCTTCCTTCCCCTCCGTCTTTCCCTTCCTTCCCTCCCTATTTTTCCTTCCTTCCTTCCCTTCTGTGTCCTCCCGGCCCTCTCTTCCCCTCCCCTCCCCTCCCTTTCCCCGACGAGGGCAGCCCGTAGAATCACACCCATCCCGGGCCGAGTTACAAGAGCCGCAGCCGGGCGGGGAGCGCCCCACTCGCTTCGTTCCCGCGGCAGGGCTCGGTCGCCGCCACCAGGAATCCAGGAAAACGGGGTCAGGGGTCTCTGGGGCGTCGCACCGGGACAGCGCCTGGAATTACTAGATAAATGGTCAAAGCAATGGAAACTGCAGTTTAATGTTTCCAAATGTAAAATAATGCACTTGGGGAAAAGGAATCCTCAATCTGAATATTGCATTGGCAGTTCTGTGTTAGCAAAAACTTCAGAAGAGAAGGATTTAGTGGTAGTGATTTCTGAGTCTCAAAATGGGTGAGCAGTGTGGTCGGGCAGTAGGAAAAGCAAGTAGGATGCTTGGCTGCATAGCTAGAGGTATAACAAGCAGGAAGAGGGAGATTGTGATCCCCTTATATAGAGCGCTGGTGAGACCACATTTGGAATACTGTGTTCATTTCTGGAGACCTCACCTACAAAAAGATATTGACAAAATTGAACGGGTCCAAAGACGGGCTACAAGAATGGTGGAAGGTCTTAAGCATAAAACGTATCAGGAAAGACTTAATGAACTCAATCTGTATAGTCTGGAGGACAGAAGGAAAAGGGGGGACGTGATCGAAACATTTAAATATATTAAAGGGTTAAATAAGGTCCAGGAGGGAAGTGTTTTTAATAGGAAAGTGAACACAAGAACAAGGGGACACAATCTGAAGTAAGTTGGGGGAAAGATCAAAAGCAACATGAGAAAATATTATTTCACTGAAAGAGTAGTAGATCCTTGGAACAAACTTCCAGCAGACGTGGTAGATAAATCCACAGTAACTGAATTTAAACATGCCTGGGATAAATATACAGTATATCCATCCTAAGATAAAATACAGAAAATAGTATAAGGGCAGACTAGATGGACCATGAGGTCTTTTTCTGCCGTCAGACTTCTATGTTTCTATGTAATTTAAAATCTTTAAAAATTCTAGCTTTAAAACATCCGTTAACATTCACTCAATAAATAAGACCAAAAACACTCTTTGGTCAGGGGGAAAGATCTAATTACTCCAGGCCTGGCGACAAACATGAGTTTGGAATAATTAATAATAATAATTTATTAGATCTGTATGCCGCCCCTCTCCGAAGACTCAGGGCGGCTCACAACAATAATAAAAAACAATATTATAGCGAAACAAATCTAATATTTAAAAAGAAGCAGATAAAACCTTATCATATTTAAAAACCAAACAACACATACATACCAAACATAAAATATAAAGAGCCTGGGGAAAAGGTGTCTCAACTCCCCCATGCCTGGCGGTATAGATGGGTCTTGAGTAGTTTACGAAAGACAAGGAGGGTGGGAGCAGTTCTAATCTCCGGGAGGGGGAGTTGATTCCAGAGGGCCGGGGCCGCCACAGAGAAGGCTCTTCCCCTGGGGCCTGCCAAGCGACATTGTTTAGTCAACGGGACCCGGAGAAGGCCAACTCTGTGGGACCTTATTGGTCGCTGGGATTCGTGCGGTAGCAGGCGGTTCCAGAGGTATTTATTTATTCTTTGTCCAATATACAATACATATGAAAGAGAATAGACATTAAGTGATATATAAAAGATAGGAAGTAAAGATAGGAAGTAAAGAGGAAGAGAAGTGGGTGGGAAGGAAAGAATATATATGATAAAAGGGAAAGGAAAGACAATTGGACAGGGGACGAAAGGCACATCAGTGCACTTATGTACGCCCCTTACTGGCCTCTTAGGAACCTGGAGAGGTCAATCGTGGAGAGTCTGAGGGAGAAATGTTGGGGGTTGACACTATTGAGTCCGGTAATGAGTTCCACGCTTCGATGACTCGATTGTTAAAGTCATATTTTTTACAGTCAAGTTTGGAGCGATTAACATTGAGTTTGAAGCTGTTGCATGCTCTTGTGTTGTTGCGGTTGAAGCTGAAGTAGTCGTTGGCCGGAAGGACATTACAGCGAATGATTTTGTGGGCAATACTTAAATCGTGTTTTAGGCGCCGCAGTTCTAAGCTTTCGAGATCCAGGATGGTTAGTCTGTTTTCGTATGGTATTCTGTTTCGGGTGGAGGAGTGGAGGGCTCTTCTGGTGAAATATCTTTGGACGTTTTCGAGAGTGTTGATGTCTGAGATGTGGTGAGGGTACTCTGGTCCAATGGAATAACAATACTGTTGGAATAAAGGGAGCTTTATTCCAACAATTTTCAAGAGGGATGGTTAGCTGAGATTGATAGAAGCACAGCTTTATTACATCTATCGTATTGTCTGGGAATTCTAGAAGTTGGGGTTGCTTGGAACAAACTTCCAGCAGACGTGGTTGGTAAATCCACAGTAACTGAATTTAAACATGCCTGGGATAAACATATATCCATCCTAAGATAAAATACAGAAAATAGTATAAGGGCAGACTAGATGGACCATGAGGTCTTTTTCTGCCGTCAGACTTCTATGTTTCTATGTAATTTAAAATCTTTAAAAATTCTAGCTTTAAAACATCCGTTAACATTCACTCAATAAATAAGACCAAAAACACTCTTTGGTCAGGGGGAAAGATCTAATTACTCCAGGCCTGGCGACAAACATGAGTTTGGAATAATTAATAATAATAATTTATTAGATCTGTATGCCGCCCCTCTCCGAAGACTCAGGGCGGCTCACAACAATAATAAAAAACAATATTATAGCGAAACAAATCTAATATTTAAAAAGAAGCAGATAAAACCTTATCATATTTAAAAACCAAACAACACATACATACCAAACATAAAATATAAAGAGCCTGGGGAAAAGGTGTCTCAACTCCCCCATGCCTGGCGGTATAGATGGGTCTTGAGTAGTTTACGAAAGACAAGGAGGGTGGGAGCAGTTCTAATCTCCGGGAGGGGGAGTTGATTCCAGAGGGCCGGGGCCGCCACAGAGAAGGCTCTTCCCCTGGGGCCTGCCAAGCGACATTGTTTAGTCAACGGGACCCGGAGAAGGCCAACTCTGTGGGACCTTATTGGTCGCTGGGATTCGTGCGGTAGCAGGCGGTTCCAGAGGTATTTATTTATTCTTTGTCCAATATACAATACATATGAAAGAGAATAGACATTAAGTGATATATAAAAGATAGGAAGTAAAGATAGGAAGTAAAGAGGAAGAGAAGTGGGTGGGAAGGAAAGAATATATATGATAAAAGGGAAAGGAAAGACAATTGGACAGGGGACGAAAGGCACATCAGTGCACTTATGTACGCCCCTTACTGGCCTCTTAGGAACCTGGAGAGGTCAATCGTGGAGAGTCTGAGGGAGAAATGTTGGGGGTTGGGGGTTGACACTATTGAGTCCGGTAATGAGTTCCACGCTTCGATGACTCGATTGTTAAAGTCATATTTTTTACAGTCAAGTTTGGAGCGATTAACATTGAGTTTGAAGCTGTTGCATGCTCTTGTGTTGTTGCGGTTGAAGCTGAAGTAGTCGTTGGCCGGAAGGACATTACAGCGAATGATTTTGTGGGCAATACTTAAATCGTGTTTTAGGCGCCGCAGTTCTAAGCTTTCGAGATCCAGGATGGTTAGTCTGTTTTCGTATGGTATTCTGTTTCGGGTGGAGGAGTGGAGGGCTCTTCTGGTGAAATATCTTTGGACGTTTTCGAGAGTGTTGATGTCTGAGATGTGGTGAGGGTACTCTGGTCCAATGGAATAACAATACTGTTGGAATAAAGGGAGCTTTATTCCAACAATTTTCAAGAGGGATGGTTAGCTGAGATTGATAGAAGCACAGCTTTATTACATCTATCGTATTGTCTGGGAATTCTAGAAGTTGGGGTTGCTTGGAACAAACTTCCAGCAGACGTGGTTGGTAAATCCACAGTAACTGAATTTAAACATGCCTGGGATAAACATATATCCATCCTAAGATAAAATACAGGAAATAGTATAAGGGCAGACTAGATGGACCATGAGGTCTTTTTCTGCTGCCAATCTTCTGTGTTTCTATGGGGTTCCTCAAATACAGGGAGATAGCAGGTTAAGAGAGGCCTTTCAACTGAGTTTCATTTTTTTCCCTTTTGGGTTCAGTGTGTCTGAAATGAGCAGTCATGGGATAATCAACACTGTTACCCTGTATTTATTTATTTTTCATATTTTTGAGCCACCCATCTTCTTCAAAACTCTTCTCTTCCAGATTATTGAATTTATGAAAACTGGGCCTAGATTCACACTCTAAGAGACATACGTGTTAATACCACTTTATAATGCCTCGGTAAAGCCACACTTGGAATACTTCCTTCAGTTTTGGTTGCCCCGATGTAAAAAAGATGTGTAGACTCTAGAAAGAGTGCAGAGAAGAGCGACAAAGATGATTAGGGGACTGAAGGCTAAAACATATGAAGAATGGTTGCAGGAACTGGGCATGTCTAGTTTAATGAAAAGAAGGACCAGGGGAGACATGATAGCAATGTTCCAATATCTCAGGGTTTGCCACAAAGAAGAGGGAGTCGGGCTATTCTCCCAAGCACCTGAGGGTAGAATAAGAAGCAATGGGTGGAAATTAAACAAGGAGAGAAGCAACTTAGAACAAAAAGAGAAATTTTCTGATGGGTTAGTGGAACAGCTTGCCTCCAGAAGTTGTGAATGTTCCAATACTGGAAGTTTTTAAGAAGATGATGGATAAGCACGGGGTTGGACTACACTAGAAGACCTCCAAAGTCCCTTCCCACTTTTCTATTTCTTTTCTAATTCTATTCTATTCTACTTTTATTTATTTTTTATTTTTATTTATTTTTATTTTGTCCAATACACAATGAGGGTTTTAGTGGGTATATATCTATATACACATAGTAAAATACATGATGGTCACAGAGGAGATACTCATAGTAAAATATATCTAAGAAATAATAGAAAAGAAGGTATAGTAATAGAACATATCAATGAAAGAATAGAAGAAGAGATATAGGAATAGACGAAAGGTATAGGAGATATAGGAGAGCAATAGGACAGGGGACGGAAGGCACTCTAGTGCACTTGTACTCGCCCCTTACTGACCTCTTAGGAATCTGGATAGGTCAACCGTAGATAATCTAAGGGTAAAGTGTTGGGGGTTTGGGGATGACACTATGGAGTCCAGTAATGAGTTTCACACTTCGACAACTCGGTTACTGAAGTCATATTTTTTACAGTCAAGTTTGGAACGGTTAATATTAAGTTTAAATCTGTTGTATGCTCTTGTGTTGTTGTGGTTGAAGCTGAAGTAATCGCCGACAGGCAGGAGGACATTGCAGCATATGATCTTGTGGGCAATACTTAGATCTTGTTTAAGGCGTCTTAGTTCTAAACTTTCTAGGCCCAGGATTGAAAGTCTAGTCTCATAGGGTATTCTGTTTCGAGTGGAGGAGTGAAGGGCTCTTCTGGTGAAGTATCTTTGGACATTTTCAAGGGTGTTAATGTCTGAGATGCGATATGGGTTCCACACAGATGAGCTGTATTCGAGGATGGGTCTGGCGAAAGTTTTGTAAGCTCTGGTAAGTAGTGTGAGATTGCCAGAGCAGAAGCTACGTAGGATTAGGTTTACAACTCTTGAAGCCTTCTTGGTTATATTGTTGCTTCATTTATTCATTCATTTATTAAATTGTATGCAGCCCAACTCACGAAGGACTCTGGGCAGTTAACAACAGGTAAAAAACAATACAAAACAATTAAAAACCCCTATGAATACTGTACAATCAAACAATCTCCAACTTCTATTCTACTTCTAAGTCTACTCTATTCTAATTCTAGTCTCTATGTAATTCTACTCCTATTTTATTCTAATTCTAATCACTCTTATTCTATTATGAACCCAGCCACTCAGCTGTCCCAAGTTCTTAACCCTTTTAGGGAAAGAAAAGCTGTTTTCCTAGTTTGGGTTCAAATCAACATCTCAAGGATGCTTTCGAACGGTTCCCACGATCCTCTTTGCCCGGGTCACCTTCAGCAAAGGTGTTTTGAGCATCCCTGTTCCGCCTCCCGCATACACCTTTGCGCATCCCAGCTGCAATTCGTCCAGCAAAGTGGCTAAACGCGGCGGAGCAATCTGGGAGCCTCCAATCCAAACCCTAGGGGGGGACTACAACTCCCATCACTCCCATGTCCAATGGATGTCGGGTTCGGGTTGTTCTTCCCAGCCGCTACCCTCCACCCACCCACCCTGCCTTCTTCTTCTTTCCCTCCCGCGGGCTCCATCTTTTCCCCATTGTGCAAAGGAGAAGAAGGCTCGGCTCACCTTCCTCCCCGTCTAGCAGCTTGGCCACGCCCCCTCAGGAAAAACCGGAAGAGGCCGAAGCCGCCACTTTCTTCTTTGGATGCCACCGGTTCTGCTCAAATGCCGGTGGCGCTCTAGGAAGTGACGCTCGGTGAGTTTAACCCTTAAGGCTGATTCTCTCTCTCTCTCTCTCTCTCTCTCTCTCTCTATCTATCTATCTATCTATCTATCTATCTATCTGGCTGGGGAATTCTGGGAGTTGAAGTCCAGATATCTTCAAGTTGCCATAGTTGGGAAACATTGCTCTATCTTATCCTATCCTATCCATCCATCCATTCATCCATCCATCCATCATCTCTTCAATAGTTTGACTCCCTCTTCTGCACAATTTAAAAATGCTGAGATTAGAATAGAATGTCCTAATGTTTCTCTTTTATTAGTATCATGTATATAAATATTATATATTTGTTGCCACCAATATGTACGTGACAAAATAAAATAAAAAATAAAATAAAATAGAATAGAATAGAATTCTTTATTGGCCAAGTTTGATTGGACACACAAATAATTTGTCATTGGTGCATATGCTCTCAGTGTACATGAAATAAAAATATACATTTGTCAAGAATCATAAGGTACAACAATGATTGTCATACAGTCACAAGTGGGAGGAAATGGGGGATAGGAATGATGGGAAAAACTAGTAGTAATGTTAGTAATAGTAGTAATAGTAGCACAGAGTCTACGGAGAAGGGCGGCATGCAAATCTAAATAATAATAATAATAACAACAAGAACAACAACAACAGACTGACTACAAGCATAGACATGACACTGGAACTTGTGCTGGAACTACCATTTACCTGTGGCAAAGAACTGGTGGGATCATAAGCCCGAAAAAGTGGTCAAAAATGAGCAAGCAAAACTAATGTGGGATTTCCGACTTCAGACTGACCGAATTCTGAAGCATAACACACCAGACATCCTGATTGTGGAGAAAAAGAAAGTATGGATCATCAACATCGCAATCCCAGGAGACAGCAGAATTGAGGAGAAACAGCTAGAGAAATTAGTGAAATACGAAGATCTAAAAATTGAGCTGCAACCACTCTGGCGTAAGCCAGTGAAAGTGATCCCAGTGGTACTTGGCACGCTGGGCTCAGTACCAAAGGATCTCAGCGGACATTTGAAAACCATCGGAATTGACAAAATCTCCACCTGTCAATTGCAAAAGGCCGCTTTACTGGGATTGGCAAACATAATTCGCCACTACATCACGCAGTCCTAGGTGCTTGGGAAGTGCCCGACTGGTGGTGAAATACAAAATCCAGCATAGTGATCTCGTTTGCTGAGCTGTACTGACATAATAATAATAACAATAACAATAATAATAATTACAAATCCCTTTTTCCTGGTTTCTCTCTGCTTTTAGTTTGTGTGTAGAAGTCTTAATCCAGCCATATACTGTATATTACAGTACACACAGGTAGGTAGGCAGGCAGGCAGGCAGGCAGATAAAATAGATATGGCTGGATTAAGACTTCTCCAAAAAGCAGAGAAACCAGGGAAAATGGATTTGAATAGACTGACTGTTTTTTTTATATAATGGGATTTTAATTACTGTTTTTAATATTAGATTTGCATACATATTGTTTGTATTGCATGTTGTGAGCTGCTCTAGGTCCTTGGAATTAAATTGAACTGAATTGATTTGTAATCTCAGCATCTTTAAATTGTGCGGAAGAGGGAGTCAATTTCAAACTATTTTCCAAAGCTGCCTGAGGAATTCTGGGAGTCGAAGTCCACACAAGTCTTAAAGTTGCCAAGGTTGGAGACCCCTGCTCCAAAGCACCTGAGCACAGAACAAGCAGCAATGGGTGGAAACTAAACAAGGAGAGAAGCAACTTAGAACTAAGTTCTCAGAGAACAACTCCTGACCGAACAATTAATCCGTAGAAGAGCTTGCCTCAAGAAGTTGTGAATGTTCCAACACCGGAAGTTTTAAAAAAGATGTTGGATAATCATTTGTCCTAAAGTGGTTAGGGTTTCTTCCTAAGCAGGGGATTAAACTCAACCCTGATAAGATGGAGTGGCTGTGGGTTTTACCTCCCAAGGACAATTCCATTTGTCCGTCCATCACCCTGGGGGGGAGGAATTATTGACCCCCTCAGAGAGGGTCCGCAACTTGGGTGTTCTCCTCGATCCACAGCTCACATTAGAGAAACATCTTTCAGCTGTGGCGAGGGGGGCCTTTGCCCAGGTTCGCCTGGTGCACCAGTTGCGGCCCTACTTGGACCGGGAGTCACTACTCACAATCACTCATGCCAAATCACCTCGAGGCTCGACTACTGTAACACTCTCTACATGGGGCTACCTTTGAAGAGTGTTCGGAAACTTCAGATCGTGCAGAATGCAGCTGCGAGAGCAATCATGGGCTTCCCTAGGTATGCCCATGTTACACCAACACTCTGCAGTCTGCATTGGTTGCCGATCGGTTTCCGATCACAATTCAAAGTGTTGGTTATGACCTATAAACCTCTTCATGGCATCGGACCAGAATACCTCCGGGACCGTCTTCTGCCGCATGAATCCCAGCGACCGGTTAGGTCCCACAGAGTTGGCCTTCTCCAGGTCCCGTCGACTAAACAATGTCGTTTGGCGGGACCCAGGAGAAGAGCCTTCTCTGTGGCGGCCCCGACCCTCTGGAACCAGCTCCCCCCGGAGATCAGGACTGCCCCGGCACTCCTTGCCTTTCATAAACTTCTTAAAGGCCACCTCTGCCGTCAGGCATGGGGGAACTGAGACATCTCCCCTTGCCTGTGTAGTTTTATGTATGGAATGTTTGTGTGTATATTTTTATATAAGGGGTTTGTTAGGTTTTTAACGTAAAATTGTTATTTTAGGCTTAATATTAGATTTGTCATTGTATACTGTTTTATCACTGCGGGGTCTGCGGAGAGGGGCGGCATACAAATCGAATAAATAAAATAAATAAATAAATAAAATAAAATAGACTAGAAGACCTCCAAGGTCCCTTCCAACTCTGTTGTTGTTGTTGTTGTTGTTATTCACAAAAACAGTAATACACAGCAAATGTATTTTTATGCTGGATTTTATTCATAAAACTGGATGCCATGCTCCTCCCTCGTGAATTTGGGGCAAAGTGCCAGGATTGTAAAAAAGGCGGGAAAGAGGGGCGCATCTGAGGGGAAGGAAGAGGGCAGGGATGATGGGCCTGGGAGTTGGGGGGGGGAGAGAAAGGGACTCTCCGTGGTTTCCTGCTGGGGAAAAAGAAAAAGCTTTGTGGTTTCCGGAGGCTGCAGTTTCTCCATCTTCCTCTCTTTCCTGTCCAGGAATGGTTTGTGGAGATAGAGATAAACCTCTGTGGAGGAATTGAACTCATTTCCCTCAAGAACCGCCATCCTGAAGGCTGGAGAGATATACCAGGAGGCCACAAAAGGGTTCAAATCCTGTCAAAAACAGACGGCAGTCAGAAGAGAAGGAACAAGAGGTTCTCTGGGAAACCCAGCTTGTGTCTTGAAGTTGTTGAGAACAATTCCCTCATACCTTGCTGCAGTCAGTAAGGATCCAGTCAGCCTTCTCCAGGTCCCATCTGCCAAACAATGTTGGTTGGCTGGACCTTGGCGAAGAGGCTTCTCTGTGGTGGCTCCGACCCTGTGGAATCAACTGCCCCCAGAAATTTGCATTATCTCATGTCTACCAGTCTTCCGGAAAGCTGTCAAAGCCTGGCTTTTCCGGCAGGCCTGGAATTAAGATTGATTGTTAGTACGCATGGGTTTTTTTTAATGATATATATGATTTTATTGATGTTTTTCACTGCTTTTTTACTTGTATTGTATTTATAACCGTTGTTGGCTACTCAGAGTCTGTTTTGGAGTTCAGCAGCACATAAATGCAATAAATAATAATAGTAGTAGTAGTAGTAGTAACAACTGTGGCCTGAAAAGGGAGGAAGACAGGACACAGGAAGGGAAACCACAATCAGGAAAATGGGTTTCATTGTTTGATTTTTTAAAAATTTTGCTCACCAGAATGTAAAAAAGATGTGGACACTCTAGAAAGAGTTCAGAGAAGAGCAACAAAGAGGATTAGGGGACTGTGAGACTAAAACATACCAAGAACTATTGCAGGAACTTGGTATGTCTGGTTTACTGAAAAGGGAGAAAAAAGGCCTAGAGGGAACAAGATAGCAGTGTTCCAGTATCTCAGTGGCTGCCAGAAAGAAAAGGGAGTCAAGCTATTCTCCAAAGCACCCGAGGGCAGGACAAGAAGCAATGGGTTGAAACTAATTAAGGAGAGAAGCAACCTAGAATTAAGGAGAAACTTCCTGAAGAACAATTAATCCATGGAACAGCTTGCCTCCAGAAGTTGTGAATACAGTACTCCAATACTGGATGTTTTAAAGATGTTGGATAACATCCCCATTTCTAAGAGGTCTGCAAGGGGCGTGCATAAGTACACACCGTGCATAATGTCCCTGTCCTATTGTCCTCTTTTATCGTTACTTTTTACTTATGTTACTACTATTCTATACGTTTTACAGATAATAAAGATAGATAAATAAATAGATAAATAAATAAAAACAAGATACCTGTTTTTACAAATTACTACTATCCTATCCATGTTTGACAAATGATAGATTTTTTTTAAATTTAATTTTATTTATTTATTTTGTCCAATACACAATAATACACAATGAAGGTTATAGAGGATATAGTAGAGAAGAAATACGAGATATAGGAGAAAGGACAGGGGACATGTACGCTCCTTACTGACCTCTTAGGAATCTGGAGAGGTCAACCGTGGATAGTCTAAGGGTAAAATGTTGGGGGTTAGGGGATGATACTACGGAGTCCGGTAATGAGTTCCACGCTTCGACAGCCCGATTACTAAAGTCATATTTTTTACAGTCAAGTTTGGAGCGGTTAATGTTAAGCTTGAATCTGTTGTGTGCTCTTGTGTTGTTGTGGTTAAAGCTGAAGTGGTAGATAGATAGATAAAAATAAGAATCCTGTTTTAAAGACAGCAGCTCCCTTCCCCCAGCAGGATATTTGAAAGATTGGCCCAACCCATCTACAAGACAAAAGATCTCCAGCTCCAGCATGATGGGATTAGAAGATGACCCTCCAGGACATAATAGGATCATTAGCCCATGATTAGCTCATCACATGGCACAATCACTTGAGGCCATTATATCATTCATTTATTTTTATTTATTTATTTTGTCCAATACACAATGAGGGTTTTAGTGGGTATATATCTATATACACATAGTAAAATACATGATGAAGGTTATAGAGGAGATACTCAGCAAACTTCGAACCCCGGACTCAGATAACCAACAAAGTTAGCTATGATCCCTACAACAGCCACACAAGGAAGTTTTCCTCGGTGCATACGCTCTCAGGGACGAATTATTATGACGAGGAACTATTTTATGTCGAATATCATTATTGCCCTTGTCATTTCAGCGGTCCCACGTCGACCCTTGCCGGCGAAAGCTCCAGTTCAAACGCTCTCCGTTTTCCCTTTGTTTTTCATCCTTTCCTTAACGTAACCAAGATTCTTGGGCGAAAACTACCGTTCCCGGCATGCTCGGGGCGCAGGAAGTGACGCGTCCCAGAGAGAGCGAGAGAGGAGAAAGGCCATCGCGCGCCCTATGGACGTAGCCTGCTGAATCGGATGCGCTCGTTGCAAGAAGAGAGGCAGCTGGGCTCCGTGGGGCGACCCGCCCGGGGGACGTTTTCCTCTTACACGCCGCGGTCGGGTGCAAATTTGTGGAAAGCAAAGGTGAGAGCGGGCTTTTCACACACACACACACCGGGTCTTTGCTGGGCGGCGAGGCTGGGAAGGCATCCATCTTCCTTACCCCCCATTTCCCCCGCCCCTCCTCTCGGCGGGGTCTTTCCCGCCCTTGCAAAGAGTCGCGCCTGTGCCCCCCTCCTTTTTTTGTTTTTTTTTGGTAACAGCAATTACTATTTTGGTTGCCGCCGCCGCCCTTTTTCTCCCCCAAGGCCCGGACATCCTTTCCCTAGGCCTGGAAAAAGGCGTTTTTCCAGCCATTTTGAAGCGGGGCACCAAAACGTGTTTTTTTTTTCCTTTCCTTTTTTTTTTTTTAGGCCGCCTCGTTTTCTTTGGTGGGAGGAAGCAGAGCTTCCATGTTTCCCTTCGGGATTCATTCCCCCCCTCGCCCGACTTGGTTTTCTTGCTGATTTTCCTGGGCTTGGGCCGGATGATTTAAATATGGGAGGGAGGCCAAGAAAAAGTCGCCCTTACGTGGCTTTGTATTTTTCTCCCTGCCAGGGGACGGGTCTTCGACTTACGACCGCCGTCGGGCCCAAACGGGTTCCCGTTGCCTCGAGAGAGGCGATTGTTTCAAGGGGAAGTTTTTTGCCTCGACGAGGCTGTTCCGTGAATCCTTGCAGTGGTTCAATGGGTAACCCGGTCGTTAAGTGAATCGGGTTTCTTCTCCCCCGCCCTGTGCACTTTTGCGTTACGGAAGGTCGCCAAAGGGGACCACGTGACGCTACAAAGGGTCGTAAATTGGGAGTTGGTTGTCCAGCGTCACTGAAGGAATTGAGTACAGGACTTATACCCAGGACATAAATCCCCATTTTCTGCAGGCAGCCCTCAACTTGCATCGCTTCGCTTAATGACTGCCACTCAGTGAACTGAGTACAGGACATTATACACTGGACATAAATCCCCATGTTCTCCAGGCAGCCTTCAATTTATACCGCTTCGCTTTCTATAGGCAGTTCTCAACTTACACCATTTCGCTTAGTGATGGTCACTAAGTGAACTGAGTACAGGATTTAAATCCCCATTTCTTGCAGGCATCCTCAACTTAGGCCACTTCGCTTGGTGACTGTCACTAAAGGAATTGAGTGCAGGACATTATACGCAGGACATAAATCCCAATTTTCTACAGGCAGTCCTCAACATAGGCCACTTCTGCTTGGTGACCATTCCAGGTGACAACGGCAGTGAAAAAAAGGCACAACCATTTTTTCACACTTCCGACCGTTACAGGCATTTACCACGGTCGTGGTTCAAATTCAAATCCTTGCCAACTGATTCACATTTATGACGGTTTGCAGTGTCCCTGGGGCTGTGGGATTCTCCTTTTGCTGCCACCTGATAAGCGGAGTCAGTGGTGGAGCCAGATTCCTTTCACAAACGTGTTACTGATTTAACGACTGCAGTGATCCGCTTAATGGTGGCAAGAAAGGTCATAAAATGGAGCAAAACTCATTTCTAACAATTGTGTCGCTCAGCAACAGAAGTGTTGGGTTCAGTTGTAGGTGCAGTCTTAAAGCGGCACTTAAGGATTCCTGGAAGAGTCCCCAAGACCCTCTCTGGGTCCCATAAAATCAGTTTATGCTGAAAAATATTACAGTATTAAAATCCTATTTGACAAGCGTTAGTGAGGGTGAATTCATCAGCTTTAATTTTTTAATATGGTAAATATCAAACAAGGTAAGCCGTACAAGCCAAAGCTGTTTTGTGGGGGTGGATGGGTGGGGTCCTCGATAGTTTTTAATTGAACAAAATTCAACGGGTCCAAAGACGGGCTACAAGAATGGTGGAAGGTCTTAAGCATAAAACGTATCAGGAAAGACTTAATGAACTCAATCTGTATAGTCTGGAGGACAGCAGGAAAAGGGGGGACATGATCAAAACATTTAAATATGAGAAAGGGTTAAATAAGGTCCAGGAGAGAAGTGTTTTTAATAGGAAAGTGAACACAAGAACAAGGGGACACAATCTGAAGTTAGTTGGGGGAAAGATCAAAAGCAACATGAGAAAATATTATTTTACTGAAAGAGTAGTAGATCCTTGGAACAAACTTCCAGCAGACGTGGTTGGTAAATCCACAGTAACTGAATTTAAACGTGCCTGGGATAAACATATATCCATTGTAAGATAAAATACAGGAAATAGTATAAGGGCAGACTAGATGGATCATGAGGTCTTTTTCTGCCGTCAGTCTTCTATGTTTCTATGTTTAAAACCAGGAAAGAGCAAAAAAGTTTAAAATCGAATTCTTCCAAATGTTTAAACTCCCATTGAGGAATCAATTGGACCAGTCAAGGCTGACTGCATTGTTGATTTATTTAATAAGATCCTGAAAGATAGTTGTATAGTATTTTATTTATCCCAAAAGTGCTTATTTCACAAGGCAACTGGGCTTTGTTTTGTTTTTTTCCTTTGAGGATAATTTAAAGCTGAGTTTTGACTATATTTTTTCAGAATAATAAAAGGCACCTTTTTCCCCTTAAAAGGGGGTGGAAATGTCGGTGCGTCTTTTACACCAAATACAGCCATTTTTGCTGTCCTGAAGCCTTGCTCTTGCATCCCATTTTTGGACAGAGGGTCTAGGAAGCCTGCAGAGAGCTTCTGGGTGCTGGGGGGGGGGGAAACGGGGCTATTTTTGCCAGTTCCCAGTAGTTCTTTGCAAGCTTCCCAGACCCCTTTCCCACCTCATTTGTGTGAAAAAGCGGGCAAAAAGTGCCCAGTTTTTTCAAAAACGGGGCTACTTTTGCCTTCTAATTACCCTATCTAGCATGATTAGAGGAGGGATTCTGGGAGTTGAAGTCCATTAATCTTAAAGCTGTCAGGTTTGAAGACCCCCTGGATTAGAGGTTAGGGGGTGCAAGGGTATTCAAACCTGGCAAGTTTAAGAGTTATGGACTTGAACTCCCAGAATTCCTGAGCTAGCATGACTGGAGGAGGAGTTCTGGGAGCTGAAGTCCACAAGTCTTAAAGCTGTCAAGTTTGAAGTTTGTAAAAAGTGTACATGGTTGTAAAAAGTATTCTGCTACACTGGTATTTTATTAAAAAAATATATTACACCAATTGGTTCAGAATACTTTTATTCCCTAAAATCTAGGTGTGTCTTATACTCCAAAAAATACGGTATATTTACGGAGAGAGTTTCAAACTTTTGAACAAATATCCAATCTGAACTGTAAGGCCAGGGTCAGAGTTGTTTTTAACCTCCTGTTGAATTGCTTGTGAATCGAGTAAGCATGGATTTAGACAAAGCAGCATTGTTCATTGTGCAGTCAGCCAGATGTTTATTCTGCAGTTGCCATTTTCATCTGGCTATTGAATCCTATCCAAGGTTTTTTCTTTTAAAATAATTTTTGTTAGATTTTTAAAACAATACAAACACATGAAAGACATTAACAAATCATTCATGTAACTCTTCACTTACATTTCGGTAGCATCAACATATCAATTTCAATGCCTTGTTATCCAACTATCTTGTCAATAATCTTTTCCCACTGGTATTTATCTTTATATAACAATATTTACAAAAACTCTTGCAACTACTAATTGCTAGCTAGTTGTATGTATGTATGTTTGTTTGTTTATTTATTTATTCCTATTTTCAAGCCATTTATACAGTTTTTCCCACATGGTATGAAATTCTTTGCCATTCGGTTGGCGGGCCCCAGGGGAAGAGCCTTCTCTGTGGCGGCCCCGGCCCTCTGGAACCAACTCCCCCCGGAGATTAGAACTGCCCCTACCCTCCTTGCCTTTCGTAAGCCCCTTAAGGCCCACCTTTGTCGTCAGGCATGAGGGAACTGAGACATCTCCCCCGGGCATATACAATTTATGAATAGTATGTTTGTATGTATGTGTGTTTAGAAAATGGGGTCTTTTAAATATTTTTAAACAGTAATTTAGATTTGTTGTAAATTATTTTCACTTTGTTGTGAGCCACCCTGAGTCTGCGGAGAGGGGCGGCATACAAATCTAAATAATAAATAAATAAATAAATTCTATAATAAGCCTGCTTATTTCTGCACAATCCAACATTTTCTTTATTACCATTGTGTCTGTAAGGGTTTTTTTTCATCCTTCCATATTTGCACAAGTACTAATCTGGCAGTACTAATACATAATATACGTATTATGAAATACTGTAATTTGTTTTTTGTCTTATGATTGAGATAGGTTGAGGTTTCGTCTTGAGATAGATCTTGAGATAGGTTGATATGCTGTTGTTTGATGGTGTTAAAAATAACTTCATAAAAATCTATAGGGTCATTCTTTGTCAAGTGGACCAGGTGAAATTGAAGCCTTATTTGAAAAGAAGCCATCACAAAAACAACATAAATGATAGGAAAAAAACGTGCTCTTTCTAATCAAATAAAAATGAAGATGATTGAAGGTGAGAAAACAGAGAGCTGTTCTGTCAAGCTCTCTGGTAGACTCCTCCCAAAAATGCACAGATACAATTTCAGACACACACCTTTGAAAATTCAAAACAATGTTCTTTATAATGAAAATTCACTTAAACCAAGCCTTCTTTTGGTATAGCAAAGAGCACTTGTCTCCAAACAAACTGGTAATTTGTACAAGTCCCTTATCAGTTCTGTGAGGCAATTCACAGTCCTTCTTCTTTCACAAAGTGAAACACACTGGTTTAGTTTCAAAGCGGGAGAAAATCAGCACACAAAAGGTCAAAGTCAGTAAAGCAGGCACGAAACACAACGATCAGATAATCCTCCACAATGGCCAAACCCACAGGCTGCTATTTATAGCAGCCTCACTACTTACCACAGCCCCACCCAACCACAGGTGGCCCCATTTTCTTTGATAATAATCTCTCAGTTGTTGTTGCCTATGCATCGCTCTCCGCATGCGTGGCTGTAGCATTAACTCTTGTTCTGAATCCAAGAAGGAGCTAGATACTTGATCTCCTTCTGAGCTGTCTGCCCCACTCTCCTCCTCCCTGTCAGTCATATCTTCTTGGTCAGAGGAGCCTTCATCAGCAGATTCCACGGGGGGGGGGGGAACAGGCCTGCAGCATATGGATGTCTCCCCCACATCCACAGTCCTTGGGGCAGGAGCTGGGCCAGAGCTAACCACAACAAGAGCGATAGACAAAAACGTGCTCATTAATGAAGATGATTGAAGTTTTCTCACCTTCAATCATCTTCATTTTTGTTTCATTAGAAAGAGCAATTTTTTCTATCATATATGTTGTTTTTGCGATGGTTTCTTTTCAAATAAGGCTGCAAAAATCAATCACGTGGACATCAGGTCCACTTGACAAAGAATGACCCTGTAGAGGTTCTCAGTCATCCGGATCACGGTTGTCCCAAAGGTTCTTTTTCAAGAGGCAATTGGACTTTCTGATTTTTATTTGAGGATGTTTTGCTTCTCATCCAAAAAGCTTCTTTGGCTCTGCCTAGATGATGGGGAATGGAAGGATTTATACTTATGGCAGACAGCTGGTCATTTGCATCTTTTTAGAACAGAGGTCTTGTGGCCGTTTGTGTCCTGCACAATTAGTAATGGACGCAGAAACAGTGGAGGCGTGGCACCTGAGACTGATGGTGAAGAAGACGTGGTGTCAGGGGCTGATGAGCAACCAGGGCCTTCTTCACCTCCTGAGATGAGTGACTCAGCAGAAGAGGAGGAGCCTCTTCTTGATGCTAGGATTCGCGGGGCCTCTAGAAGAAATGAGTGGTTACTCGAGAGGAGGCTTCCTCGTGAGTAGCATTGCTGGCTACTGGCCGTGCCATCAGGTTATTTAACGAGAAGTCACGCGATGCTTTGCAGAGATAAGTATAAATCCCTCCAGTTTGTTTCAGAAATCTTGTTGCAGCTCATGTCTTCGGCTTGTGTTTAACACAGTGGTTCTCAACCTTGGGGTCAGGACCCCTTTGGGGGTCAAACGACTGTTTCACAGCGGTTGCGTAAGACCATGGGAAAAGACAATTTTCCCATGGTGTTAGAAACTAAAGCTTCTAATCTGGCTACTCTTCTATTCTGAATATATTTTTACAATCCGATCAATCAGGCATTTACAATGGGGGGGTGTCCCTCTGATCTTCCTGTCAATCAGCTTAAAGCTCTGTTCGGAGATTGGTGCTAGACTTATTTTGGGGGGTCTCCACAACATGAGGAACTGTATTAAGGGGTCGCGGCATTAGAAAGCTTGAGGACCACTGAAAATGGGGATTTATCTCCCACTTATAAATCCTGTACTCAATTCATTGAGTGATGGTCACTAAGCAAAGTGGTCTTAAGTTGAGGACTGCCTGTAGAAAATGGGGATTTATTATTTATTTATTTATTTATTTATTTATTTATTATTAGATTTGTATGCCGCTCCTCTCCGAAGACTCAGAGCGGCTCAAAACAAGAAAAAAAGTACAAATCCAATAGTTAAAAACAATTTTAAACCTCTTAATATAAAAAAACAGTCATACATCTCAGACAAACCATAGCATAAAGTGACGGCAGAGGTGGGTTTTAAGGAGTTTGCAAAAGGCAAGGAGGGTGGGGGCAATTCTAATCTTCGGGGGGAGTTGATTCCAAAGGGTCGGGGCCGCCACAGAGAAGGCTCTTCCCCTGGGTCCTGCCAGATAACATTGTTTAGTTGATGGGACCCGAAGAAGGCCAACTCTGTGGGACCTAACTGGTCGTTGGGATTCGTGCGGCAGAAGGCGGTCCTGGAGATATATGTCCTATACTCAGTTCATTGAGTGACGGTCACTAAGCGAAGTGGTGTAAGTTGAGGACTGCCTGTAGAAAATGGGGATTTATGTCCTATACTCAGTTCATTGAGTGACGGTCACTAAGTGAAGCGGTGTAAGTTGAGGACTGCCTGTAGAAAATGGTGATTTATGTCCTGTGTAGTACTGTAAGTACTGTACTCAATTCATTTAGTGGTGGTCACTAAGCAAAGTAGTGTAAGTTTAAGACTGCCTGTAGAAAAAAACCACACTCTTGGCTGCAGTAATCAACTCCGAGGTGTACGCTACTAAATCTTGCTTAAACTTGGTAATTACCATGGTGTTTATCTCTTCGGGAGACTCTGGCTACTTGATAAGACTTTATAATCTTCGGTGAAAACTTGGCTAGTTTTTCCTTCTTTTCGAAAAGGCTCAATCTGCATAAGACTTTTTTTTGTAAATAGTAAAACCTTTATTAGTTAATCTGGTGGTGTGCATCTTATTTTTTTGGGGGGGGGGGGGCTCGACACAGGGACAGAACAGGTCTTCAATCTTGGCAACTTTTAAGTCTTGTGGACGTCAATTCTCAGAATTCCCCATCCAGCATAGCTTGGTCACAGGCTTTGAATTTGACACTTCTGGCCTACGAGGTCCCTTCCGACTCTCTTGATCTTTTACAATTCTGGCCATAAGTGGAGGACTACTCATAGTTGTCTTTCAGGGTCCCAATTAGCATTAAATTATAAATACTGCTCTAAGGTGTTTCTTTTACACTTGAGAATCACACCGCCAGCGTTGTTTGCGTTAACAAAATTCGATATCTGCCATGTGTGACAGGCGTAAACCTTTTATCCGCAAATACTTAGCAGTGCTGGGATATTTTTAGGGATTAGTCAAACACTTTCCTTAAGCATGTTTGAAAAAAAAAAATAACCCGATGACATCTCGTCATTCGTAATGTCTAAGAGAATCCCTATTGAGTCAGTTTATTTCTAATACATCTGGTCAGGCCGAAGCCATTTTATTTTATTTTTATCTATCTATCTATCTATCTATCTATCTATCTATCTATCTATCTATCTAACGATCTATCTATCTATCATCTATCTATCTCTATCTATCATCTGTCTATCTCTATCTATCTATCTATCCTCTATCTATCTATCTCTACCTATCTATCTATCCTCTATCTATCTATCCATCTATCCATCTATCTATCTATCATCTATCTATCTCTATCTCTATCTATCCATCCATCCATCCATCTATCTATCTATCTATCCTCTATCTATATCTATCTATCTATCTATCTATCTATCTATCTATCTATCTATCGTTAGAGTTGAAAGGGACCATGCAGGTCATCAAGTCCAACCCCCTGCCTTAGCAGGAATCCTAAAGCACCCCAACTAAATGGCAGTCCAATCTCCTCTTGAAAGTGTCCAGAGTTGGGGAGTTCACAACCTCCGCAGGCAGGTTGTTCCACTGGTTGATCGCTCTGAACGTCAGGAAGAGTTCTTCCTTACTTCTAAGTTGAATCTCTCCTTGGTCAGCTTCCAGCCATTGTTCCTCGTCCGGCCCTCTGGTGCTGTGGAGAATAGAGTGGCCCCCTCCTCTGTGTGGCAACCCCTCAAATACCTGTATACAGCTATCATGTCCCCTCTGGCCCTCCTTTTCTCTAGGCTATCCATGCCCAGTTCCCGCAATCTCTCTTCGTAAGTCTTGGTTTCAAGTCCCCTAATCATTTTGGTTGCTCTTTTCTGCACCTTCTCCAGAGTTTCAATGTCTCTTTTGAAGTGTGGTGACCAGAACTGGATGCAGTACTCCAGATGTGGTCTGACCAGGGCGTAGAAGAGTATTAATACTTCCCTGGCCTTGGAGTGTATCCCCCTGTTGAATCTGGGATCTGGAATTTGGGATCTTTCGCCTGCCACAGTTTATACTATACCACTATGCATTTTCTACTGTGGGAAAATGGGAAGGGGAATTGCTTGAGGGTTGTAGGCTGGGGGTGGGCTACTGCCTTGACCTGGGGGGCAGGGGACACAGTGGGGTAGCGAAAATGGAGCTCCACCCCAGAGCACCCAATTTGCACTGAAAGATATTGAAAGAAAATGCAGGGCATCCTGCATAAGCCATGCCCACAGTGTGGTAGTAAACGTTTTGGTAGCCCTTCACTGGTTGTAGCCATAATACATTTTTTCTAGAAAGCCAAGGTCATCCTTTGTCTCTGCGGAAGGAGATGAGTGGATATAAAGCCCTACAGGGCATCGGACCAAAATATCTCCGGGACCGTCTTCTGCCACAAGAATCCCAGTGGCCGATAAGGTCCCACAGAGTTGGCCTTCTCCGGGTCCCGTCGACTAAACAATGTTGTCTGGCTGGGCCCCAGGGGAAGAGCCTTCTCTGTGGTGGCCCCGGCCCTCTGGAATCGACTCCCCCCAGAGATCAGAACTGCCCCCACCCTCCTTGCCTTTCGTAAATTGCTTAAGACCCACCTATATCGCCAGGCATGGGGGAAATGAGACATCTCCCCTAGGCTTATAGAGTTTATGTACGGTATGCTTGTGTTGTATGTTTTTTAAATGACGGGTTTTTAGATACTTCCTTTTAATATTAGATTTGCTACATTGTATGTTGTTACTATTATTGTTGTAAGCCGCCCCGAGTCTGCGGAGAGGGGCAGCATACAAATCTTATATATGGTATATTTTTAAGGAACGTCACAGCTCCTTTTTTTGCCTCTAGGCCCAACCCAGGGCCACTGCAAGGCAGTAATATATTTATAGCCGACAAACTATATTTTGTATATATATATATATATTAGATTTGTATGCTGCCCCTCTCCGCAGACTCGGGGCGTCTTACAACAATAATAGTAACTACAATGTAGCAAATCTAATATTAAAAGGAAGTATCTAAAAACCCGTCATTTAAAAAACATACAACACAAGCATACCGTACATAAACTCTATAAACAACACAAAGATTGGAAAACAACACAAAGATTGGAATTTCAGCCTGATGATGGTGAATGTGATTTCGCCGAAACGTCGCATAGACATGCAAAATATTACACAGGGCAAAACCCGAACTCAGAACAATCTACATACATATACCCGTGAAAATTTACGAAAACATATATATATATATTTAAAACATGTGATACATACAGAATATAGTTGTCGGCTATGAATAAATTAGCTGCCTTGAAATGGCCCTGGGTTGGGCCTAGAGGCAAAAAGGAGCTGTGACGTTCCTTCAATATACCAGGGTAATCCGACATAAAAAACATATAGCCCCTCCCTGGTACAGAGCTGAAGGGATCAGGTCTGGTGGCTCAGCTATTAATTCTCTGCCTTACAAGGCAGAAGCTGCCGGATCAAATCCCCAGTAAGGGTGTGGGTAGCTGACGAGGCCAGAACAAGGCCGGAATGGTGCCATCCTAGTCTCCCTTAATTTTAAAATTTCAGCAAAAAACATGTGATATATATTCTGCCAGAGTGGCAATTGAAGATTGGACATTGTGATGGATTTGTGGGTGTGGGGGCAAGGGCTTGAACTTTCAACTGGGGGATGAAACCCCGGGGGAATTTCAGATTCCTGTTTCACCTACATGTATCAACATGGTTCTGTTAATAAATTTGAATTTTTGAGCAATACTGATTTAATTTTGGATGCTATATGGAACCCAATGTCAGCGTTCCAAATAACATCTGAGGAATAAAGTCCAAATCTTGGCCTTCTTCCAATCTCCAATTTATTGACAGAGCCATGTTGGTTACAAACTGTAGCCAACCTGATATTAACTTTTCCCAGAATTCTCCACCCAGGTTAAAGTTCATCCCTCATCCTCACACCCACAAGTCATCACATGGATCACTCCAGTGCTCTCAATGTCCACCATCCTCCCCTGTACTTCTGGCTGGTGCTGAACAAAGGATGACCTTGAATCACTGGAAAGAATTTGTTGTGATTAGTACCTTTCCCTCTCATGCCACCCCCTCCCCTCCCAAATTCCCACAGTATTTTTCTACTTGTGGCAGGCCAGTCCCTAACTCAAAATGATGGCTTCGACCTGACACCCTGAAACATCTCTTATGAAGGTAGAAAGCTTTTTTTGGGAGGCGGGGGGGCTGTTGGCTATTAGTGTCTGTGGGAGCCCATTGTGGGCACTCACAGAACGGCTGTTGTATATGGCTGGTTGCCTCTTCGTGCAATGGCTCTCATTGCAAATCCCCTTACTTGCACAACATTGTGGTTGCTTGTCAGTTTGACACACCCTGTGTATCTCTTGTCCTTTATCGGTATTAAAATATCCATAAGGGAAACAATAGGCCTGTGTTTAATGAATCTCACTGCTGGAAAAACTGAAAATGCAGGTGGTTCTCGGCTTACTGCACTGGTTGCCGATCAGTTTCCGGTCACAATTTAAAGTGCTGGTAATGACCTATAAAGCCCTACATGGCATCGGATCAGAATACCTCCGGGACCGCCTTCTGCCGCACGAATCCCAGCGACCAATCAGGTCCCACAGAGTTGGCCTTCTCCGGGTCCCGTCGACTAAACAATGCCGTTTGGCGGGACCCAGAAGAAGAGCCTTCTCTGTGGCGGCCCCGGCCCTCTGGAATCAACTCCCCCCGGAGATTCGAATTGCCCCAACTCTTCCTGCCTTCCGCAAGATGTTGAAGGCCTATCTATGTCGCCAGGCATGGGGGGAATAACTATCTTGTTCCCCCAGCACCACCTTTTTCTGACTGTAATATATGAGAATGGTGTGATTGTGTAGTAATGATCGTTTTTTTTAATATTTATGGGTTTTAAATTGTTTTTAACTTATATTGGATTTGTGCTTTGTATTGCTGTTGTTGTGAGCCGCCCCGAGTCTTCGGAGAGGGGCGGCATACAAATCCAATAAAACTTAAACTTAAAACTTAAACTTACGAACACAATTGATCTAAACTTTTCTATTGCTAAGGGAGATGTTTGTTAAGCGGATTTTGCCCCATTCTAAGCCACGGTTGTTGTTGTGAGTGATCCTTGTTTACCTCAGGTCATGCCTGATTCTGAGGAGGATGAACTGGGCCTCTCAGCTGTCACAGGAAGCTGAGGCCAAAAGTGAGGCAGACAGTGACTGGGGAGAGACAGGGGGCTGATGTTACAATGGGAGATTGGTCCCTGTCAGATACTCAGGAAGATTTATTAGGGGAAGATAGGTGTATTAACCCACGCTATCGAAGGATGGCTAAAAGGCGAGAGGAGATCCAAAATAAAAGGTATTAATCCACAGGCTTAGCTCTTTGAGGTGTGATGTCACTTCCAGGCTACATAAAGAAGGGTGCCTGGAAAAAGGGGGCATGGACTCACAACGTTATTACATGGAACAGCTGAGAAACCCTGACGTCCCTGAAAAGAAATGATAAAATGTGCAGGTGCCTGGAGGCTGTTAGGGTCTAAATGGGTGTCAACAGACTCAAACTGATAAGTGGCTGTGGGTTTTGCCTCCCAAGGACAATTCCATCTGTCCGTCACATCACCCGGGGGGGGGGGAGAAATACTGACCCCCTCAGAGAGGGTCCGCAACTTGGGCGTCCTCCTCGATCCACAGTTCACATTAGAGAAACATTTTTCGGCTGTGGCGAGAGGGGCGTTTGCCCAGGTTCGCCTGGTGTACCAGTTGCAGCCCTACCTGGACCAGGAGTCATTACTCACAGTCACTCATGCCCTCATCACCTCGAGGTTCGACTACAGTAACGCTCTCTACATGGGGCTACCTTTGAAGAGTGTTCGTAAACTTCAGATTGTGCAGAATGCAGCTGCGAGAGCAATCATGGGCTTCCCTAAGTATGCCCATGTTACACCAACACTCTGCAGTCTGCATTGGTTGCCGATCAGTTTCCGGTCACAATTCAAAGTGTTGGTTATGACCTATAAAAAGTGCTTCATGGCATCTGACCAGAATATCTCCGGGACTGCCTTCTGCCGCACGAATCCCAGCGACCAGTTAGGTCCCACAGAGTTGGCCTTCTCCGGGTCCTGTCGACGAAACAGTGTCGTCTGGCGGGGCCCAGGGGAAGAGCCTTCTCTGTGGCGGCCCCGATCCTCTGGAATCAACTCCACCCCCCGGAGATTAGGATTGCCCCCACCCTCCTTGCCTTTCGCAAACTCCTTAAAACCCACCTCTGTCGTCAAGCATGGGGGAATTGATTCCCCTGGGCTGTTTTCGCTGTATGTATGATTTGTCTGAGATGTATGACTGTTTTTTTATGTTAAGGGGTTTTTAAATGTTTTTAACTATTGGATTTGTACTTTTTTCTTGTTGTGAGCCGCTCCGAGTCTTCGGAGAGGAGCGGCATACAAATCTAATGGAGAGAGAGAGAGAGAGAGAGAATGGGCTTTGTCTCCCAGAGATTTTCTGAACTGCATCCCTGTGCTCATAAAAAAAAGTTGTCGGTGAGCCTCTGGTCTGGCTTTGATTTATAGCAGTGGGTGTGTTATCTACGGATTTAGAACTAATTGGATTTTGGCACGCTTCCCAGCCTCTGAGTCAAGAATTATTTCTAAGTGAGGAAGAACTGTGTTTTGCTTCACGCTCCTTTGACTTTGCATTGCGTTTTATATCTTACCCAGTTTGTGTGAAAAAATAAAGAGTGAGCTTTATTTCAAAGAAGTGATTTTCCTGGATGTGGAAAATTACCAGAAACCCGAGAGTAGAACAGTTGTTAAGTAAATTGCTGCCTTTGTTTAAGTCAATAACTCGGTTGTTAAGTGAATCTGGCTTCCCCATTTTCGCTTGACAGGATGGTCGCAAAAGGGGATGGCATGACCTTTGGAGATTGCTTCCATCACACATGCGATGTCAGTCTCCCACGTTTCTGAATGTACCTTATTTTTCGCTCCGCAAGACGCACCTAGGTTTAGAGGAGGAAAACAAGGGGGGGAAATCTACCTCTGCCTCCCAGCATCCATCTGGTAGCGTCCTTGCAGCAAAACAGCCTGTGTCCTCCGTGTTTTCTGCCTGCGCTGGGGAACCCTGGAGCCTTTGCCAAATGTAAAACAATGCACTTGGGGAAAAGGAATCCTCAATCTGAGTATTGCATTGGCAGTTCTGTGTTAGCAAAAATTTAGGGGTAGTGATTTCTGACAGTCTCAAAATGGGTGAGCAGTGTGGTCGGGCAGTAAGAAAAGCAAGTAGGATGCTTGGCTGCATAGCTAGAGGTTTAGCAAGCAGGAAGAGGGAGATTGTGATCCCGCTATACAGAATGTTGGTGAGACCACATTTGGAATACTGTGTTCAGTTCTGGAGACCTCACCTACAAAAAGATATTGACAAAATTGAACGGGTCCAAAGACGGGCTACAAGAATGGTGGAAGGTCTTAAGCATAAAACGTATCAGGAAAGACTTAATGGACTCAATCTGTATAGTCTGGAGGACAGAAGGGAAGGGGGGGCATGATCGAAACATTTAAATATGTTAAAGGGTTAAATAAGGTTCAGGAGGGAAGTGTTTTTAATAGGAAAGTGAACACAAGAAAAAGGGGGCACAATCTGAAGTTAGTTGGGGGAAAGATCAAAAGCAACGTGAGGAAATATTATTTTACTGAAAGAGTAGTAGATCCTTGGAACAAACTTCCAGCAGACGTGGTTGGTAAATCCACAGTAACTGAATTGAAACATGCCTGGGATAAACATATATCCATCCTAAGATAAAATACAGGAAATAGTATAAGGGCAGACTAGATGGACCATGAGGTCTTTTTCTGCCGTCAGTCTTCTATGTTTCAAACAGGGGAATCGCGGTTGGATAAGTGACCAGCTGTTCCAGGGGGTGGGGATTGCTGCCGCCGTTTGCTGCTGCCACCGTTCACCCATATTCGCTCTGTAGACGCACAGACATTTCCATCCACTTTTGGGAGGAATAAAAGTGCGTCTTACGGAGCCAAAACCACGAGGCCATGGGGATGCCGCTATGATTGTAAGTGCAAAAAAAGAAGGCCCTGCTGGCGTTTTGGAAAGCTTTAAAAAAAACCCAGATTGGCGGCAGGCCTGGGGCTGTTGAATGATAACACTCTGATAACACTAGTAGTAGTAATGGATGAGTGATGGATGAATATCTTTTAAAATGTTTTTTAATATCGGGGGTTTTAAATTTTGTACTTTGTTTTATTCTGTACGCCGCCCTGAGTCCATTAGGATAATGTATACATTTATAAATATATTTATATATGCATACCTATATATAATATAGGTGGGTATATACTATACATTATAATAAATAATAATGTCCCAAGTCCCTTTTTTCCAGTGCGGTTGGTAAGTTTGAACAGTCACTAAATGAACTGTTATAACTTGAGGGCTACTTGTACTTGAGGTCTGGCCAAAAGAGAAATTTTATAGCTTAGAAATGCTGCCTTTCGTTCTTAAACATAGAAAATCTTCTTGTATAAGCTGTTGTGCACACTTTTTACAAGCGTTATTGACTACCATACATCCTAAAATTTTAAAACCGGGGGAAAAGGACATCCCTTCGAACGAATGGCTTTGCTTAACAACCATCATTAAACCCTCTTTCCCTCCCTTCTCTTTCCCTGTCTCTCGCTTGTTCCCTCTTTTTCTCTTCCTCTTTTCTTTCTTTCTCTCCTCTTCTCATTCTCTTTCCCTCCTTTTTTCCTCTCTGTCTCTCACTTGTTCCTTCTCTTTCTCCTTTCTTCCCCCCCTCTTCCCCTCACTTCCCCTCCCTCCTTCTCTTTCCCTCCCTGTCTCTCACTTGCTCCCTCTCTTTCTTTTCCTCCTTTCTTTCTCTCCTCTTCTCGTTCTTTTTCCCTCCTTCCCTGTCTCTCGCTTGCTCTCACTTGCTCTCTTTTTCTCTTTGTCTCTCTTTTCTTTCTCTCCTCTCCCTCTCTCTCGTTCTCTTTCCCTCCCTCCTCTTTTCCTTTCCATCCTCCCTCTGTCTCTCTTTCTCTTTCTCACCCTGACAGGTGTCTTTCTCATTTGTCTTCCAGAAAGTCCTCCACACCCTTTCTCCCTTTATGGGGTTCTTTGGGAAGAAAACCTGAAAACTTCAGAAAGACGCCAGAACCGGCAGGGGAGCTGTCGGGTCCGCCTCTCCGTCCCAGAGCAAGGCTCAAAAAAACCATGGAAAAGAGTTTGGAAGGCTCAGGAAAAGTCCCGCGCATTGTCCAGGTGATGTATTTTAAAGGGGGGCCGAGGCAGCTGAACCAACCGCCAGAGGTGGCCTTACCCCAGCAGTGGGAGGCCCAGTGGCAGGAATTTCTGAACACGCTGCAACCCGCCCAGACGGCGCCCTGGAATGACGTGGGGGCGTTCCTGTTGGCCTTCGAACAAGTGGCCGAAGTTTGCCAGTGGCCCCGAGAAGAATGGGTGCGCCAGCTGCTCCCAGCCTTCCGGGCAGGGATGGAGCAGTCCCTCTACAGGCTGGATCCCCGGGATCGGAGCGACTACGCTAAGGTGAAGGCCGCCATCTTGCGGGCGGACGCTCTCCGCGTGGAAATGAAACGCCAGCATTTCCGTCAGTGCTGCTACCAGGAGCTGGAAGGGCCCCGCCGGGTGTACAGCCAACTCCAGGATCTTTGCCGCCAGTGGTTGAAACCCGAAAGCCACACCAAGGAGCAGATCCTCGAGCTGATCATCCAAGAACACCTTCTGGGGATATTGCCCACCGAAGCCCAGAACTGGGTGCGGGAGTGCGGGCCGAAGGATTGCGTCGAGATGGTTGCGTTGGCAGAAGAGTTCCTGATAGGCCACCGCCATGCGCCCTGGCAGGTGAGGAATGGACATTTGGGGCCTGGGTGCTCTCCGTTGTTTTTATTTATTTTTATTTATTATTAGAGTTGGAAGGGACCTTGCAGGTTATCTAGTCCAACCCCCTGCTGGTGCAGGAGACCCTACATCATGCTAGTCCAGTCTTTTCTTGAAAGCCTCTAGTGTTGGCCCGTTCACAACCTCCACTGGCAGGCCATTCCACTGGTTGATCACTCCCACAGTCAGAAAGTTCCTCCTTGTTTCCAGGTTGAATCTCTCCTTGGACAGCTTCCATCCATTGCGCCTTGTCTGGCTCTCCTTGTTCTTTCCAGGGAGAAGGAAGAGTCACTGTAGATCAGGAGTCTTTAAAACCATGGCAAGGTTACGACTGGTGGACTTCAACTCCCAGAATTCCTCAGCCAGTTGTGCTGTGGCTGAGGAATTCTGAGGGTTGAGGTCCACCGGTCATAAAGTTGCCATGGCTAGAGTTCCCTGCTTGTAGATGCTTCTGTTTCCCATCCAGCCCCGTACAGGAGGAGGAGGAGGTCTCTCCAAGTTGGAGAAGGCTCTTTTGCTGATTAAATCCTAGACAGGCAAATTTATGAGGCCGCCACTCCCCAGGATATCCTCCAAGATAAGCCTGCTATACTGGTGAATATCTGTAGCTCAGATAAAGGATGAGGACAGAGATTCCTTCTCCAAGATTGTCAGGGTTGCAGTTCTTCTGCTTATAAAAGGCTTCCTCACAAGACCCTCACCTGACCCAACCTTTGCTATCCCCTCACAACACCCACACCTGACGTAACCCCCATCTAACCCCTCAGAACACCCACATATGACGTGTCCCTCACAACACCCCTCACAGAACTCTCACCCGATGCAGCCCGTACCTGACCCTTCACATCACTAGACCCACAACTGTTCCCTCACCCCTCAAAAGACCCTCATTTGATGTGACTCACACCTGATCCTTCATAAGATCCCTCACATCACTAGACCCATAGCACTAGCAATAGCATTTAGGCTTATATAGGATTGGATTGGATTTGGTTACATTTATATGCCGCCCATCCCCTCAGGGCGGCGAACAATAAAATACAATACAAACAGTTAAACCCCATCGTAAAAACATTCCTCTCACAATCAGATTAGATTAGATTTATTGGATTTATATGCCGCCCCTCTCCGTAGACTCGGGGCGGCTCACAACAATGGGAAACAAAACATAGTAACAAATCTAATATTTTGCAATCTAAATTACAGTTTTAAGTTTAAAAATCCAAAAGAATCCCAATATGTAAAAAACAAGCACACAATCAACCTCATTATATACAGCTTCACGGTGCTTTACATGGTGCTAAGCGGGTTTTACAGAATCGGCCTATTAATCCCAACAATCTGGGGCCTCATTTTACCTCAGACTTTGGAAGGGTGGAAGGCTGAGTCAACCTTGACCCCTGATAAGATTCAAACTACCAAATTTCAGCCAGCCGGTAGTCAGCAGAAGTAGCCTGCAGTACTGCACTCCAACCACTACGCCACCGAGGCTCATACCTGACATCGTTATAGTTATAGTTTATTAGATTTGTATGCCGCCCCTCTCCGAAGACTCGGGGCGGCTCACAGCATAGCAATAATACAATACATTACAAATCTAACAATAAAAAATTAGATCCATTTAAAGACATTAATAACATAATAAAACCCCTAGCTATGCAGTCACACACATTCAACCTAATCTATCATGCAGTAAGGCCAAAAATATAATAAATGACCCTGAGCCCTTCACAAAACCTGCTGACCCCACAAAGCCCTTATAGACAAGTAGAAGACCAACACTGACATCCCCTAAACTCCGCTGGAGATGTTACCTAGCCTGGTCATGAAACATTCGGAAACCGACCCACAAACTCGGAGAACAAACTTTCACCCTTATCCAGGTTTAGAAGACTTTTGGGTTTGCACAATGGGTTTAGTCTTGTTAGCTTTAAGCTCGCTTAGCATCTGTAACATTGTGTGAACCGGGAGTGGGGAGGGGGATGAGTTCAGTAACCAAGTGAAGAATTGTGTGCAACTAGTCCATATTAATCAGTCCCGATGTAATGTTTTCATTGCTTGAAAAAAGCAGAAAATGAGAAAAATTCAGCACGGCCGTTATTGACATCTCATTCTTTGTCCTTCTTAGGTTCCTTTGCCAGAGGCCTCGGTTAGTTCCCTGGAGTCCGAGGGGAGGCAGAGGCAGCACTACCACCACCCTGGAGGTCAGTTGGAAGGGGGGGAAATTGGTTGCTTGAGGAAGGAATAATAATAATAATTATTATTAATAATAATACAGTGATCCCCCGATCATTGCGAGGGTTCCGTTCCAGGACCCCCCGCAACGAGCGGGTTTTCACGAAGTAGCGCTGCGGAAGTAAAAACACCATCTGCGCATGTGCAGATGGTGTTTTTACTTCCGCAGCGCTAGCGAGGAGCCGAAGATTGGGGGCGGCGCGGCTGTTTTAAAAACGTCGCCGCCAACATGGGGGGCTCGCTAACACCCCCCCTAACCCGGGTTGGGGGTTCGGGGGGGTGCTAGCGAGCCCCCCATGTCGGCGGCGACGTTTTAAAACACCCGCGCGGCTTTCCAATGAGTCCCGAAGACAAACGTCAAACTTCCGCGTTTGTCTTCGGGACTCATTGGAAAGCCACGCGGGTGTTTTAAAACGTTGCCGCCGACATGGGGGGCTCGCTAGCACCCCCCCGAACCCCCAACCAGGGTTTGGGGGGGTGCTAGCGAGCCCCCCATGTCGGCGGCAATGTTTTAAAACACCCGCGCGGCTTTCCAATGAGTCCCGAAGACAAACGTCAAACTTCCGCGTTTGTCTTCGGGACTCATTGGAAAGCCGCGCGGGTGTTTTAAAACGTCGCCGCCGACATGGGGGGCTCGCTAGCACCCTCCCGAACCCCCAACCCGGGTTTGGGGGGGTGCTAGCAAGCCCCCCATGTCGGCGGCGACGTTTTAAAACACCCGCGCGCCTTCCCAACTGAGCCCTCAAGCCAAACGAACCCGGGTGGCCGGGCGAGCAGCAAGCGAACGGCGGGTGGCCGGGCGAAGGGCGGGCGAGCGGCGAACGGTGGGCGAGCGGGTGCTGGGAGGGCTTCTCGCTCTCCCGCCAGCAAGAGAGGGAGCGAACGGCGTGGGCAGGCTGAGGACAAGCCGTTCGCTCGGGCCGCTTCCCAGCTGAGTACTCAGCTGGGAAGCGGCCCGAGCGAAGCGGCAGCAGCGAGGAGTTTGCGTGGGCGGTGGGGAAACTCCTCACTGATGCCCGCCAAGAGGGGGAAGACCTAGGGAAGCCGCCCAGCAGCTGATCTGCCCGGCGCCATCTACGCATGCGTGCCCATAGAAAAAAAGGGCACGCATGCGCAGATGGCGTTCTGACTTCCGGGTTCAAAAATCGCAAATTAGCCTGTTCGCAATGGTCAGGGACGCAATAACCGGGGGATCACTGTAATAATACTGGAACTTGTGCCGGAATTACCATTTAGCAGTGGCAAAGAACTGGTGGGATCATAAGCCCGAAAAAGTGGTCGAAAATGAGCAAGCAAAACTACTGTGGGACTTCCGACTTCAGACTGACCGAATTCTGAAGTATAACACACCAGACATTGTGATCGTGGAGAAAAAGAAAGTATGGATCATCGACATCGCAATCCCAGGGGACAGCAGAATTGAGGAGAAGCAGCTAGAGAAATTAGTGAAATACGAAGATCTAAAAATCGAGCTGCAACGACTCTGGCATAAGCCCGTGAAAGTGGTCCCAGTGGTACTTGGCACGCTGAGCGCAGTACCAAAGGATCTCAGCGGACATTTGAAAACCATCGGAATCGACAAAATCTCCATCTGTCAATTGCAAAAGGCCGCTTTACTGGGATTGGCAAACATAATTCGCCGCTACATCACGCAGTCCTAGGTGCTTGGGAAGTGCCCGACTGGTGATGAAATACGAAATCCAGCATAGTGACATCGTTTGCTGTGTTGTACTGACATAATAATAATAATAATATAATTTATTAGATTTGTATGTCGCCCCTCTCCGCAGACTCGGGGCGGCTCACAACAATAATAATAACAATATGACAATGTAAGAAATCTAAATCCTGGATCCCTTTCTCCACTTTTTTTGTGTGTGTTTCACAGCCAGTGAAATGACACCCACAAGGAACTCGGCCTTAGCCCAGCCATCATCAGCAGGACTGCAAATGGCTGCGACTGGAACCGCGGAGGTACGTAGACTGTCAGAATGGATTTTAGCAATTGCTGTACCAACTGCCGGAAAAAAAAGAAATGGCTGAAAATTGGGGAAAATGAAGGTGATTTATGGATTTGCTAATAAATGAAAATTATTAATAATTTTGATAATGGAAAGAATGGAACTTAGACTAGTCTTAAAACAAAGGTGGAGAACGATGGCCTTTTTAGGACTTGTGGATTTCAACTCCCAGTGGATGGCTCAGGAATTCTGGGAGTTGAAGTCCACAAGGCATAAAGGGGCCATTGGTCCTCATGGTGGCTCAGGAATTCTGGTATATATGCAGAGTATAGGTCAGGGGTAGGCAAAGTTGGCTCTTCGATGACATGTGGACTTCAACTCCCAGAATTCCTGAGCTAGCATGATTGGCTCAGGAATTCTGGGAGTTGAAGTCCACAAGTCATAGAAGAGCCAACTTTGCCTACCCCTGGTATAGGTGATATCCTTCCAACTCTGTTATTCTGTTGTTAGTATTACACACTGACTCTGCTTCTGGGTGACATTGAAATTCCTCTCTAGCCAGAAGACAAAATCCTGCGCCAAATGTGTCTCTTGAGAAAAATGTTTGCGAGAACTGAACCTGGCGTCCCCTCCCTCTTTTCAGGAGCCTGTGCGTGTGAAGGAGGAATTAGAGGAGACCCCCTTGCATTGGGAAGTCATGCGTAGGAGTGGCGGAAGTGCCAGTGCCTTGGGTGAGTATCTTTCATCTTGTTAGGCCCACTTTTGCTTTCCAAGAGTCCACACAGCTGACAACAAAGCAAACAAAAGCCTTCTCTGTGGCGGCTCTGACCCTCTGGAATCAGCTCCCTCCAGAGATTAGAACTGCCCCCACCCTCCTTGCCTTTCGTAAGCTCCTTAAAACCCACCTCTGTCGTTAAGTGTGGGGGAACTGAGACATCTCCCCCTGCCTAGGTAGTTTTTGTGCATGATATGACTGTATGTATGTTTTTATATATTGGGGTTCCTTGCTTTTTAGACTTTTTAAATGTACTATTGTTATTTTAGATTCTAATTATTAGATTTGTCATTATGTATTGTTTTTATCACTGTTGTGAGCCGCCCCGAGTCTACGGAGAGGGGCGGCATACAAATCTTAATAATAATAATAATAATAATAATAATAATAATAATAATAATAATAATAATATGTTCTTTAAATGGCGGGATGCACTGAAAAGGGTTGTCAGAGTAGGCTTAAGCCAGTACAGTGGTACCTCTACCTAAGAACGCCTCTACTTAAGAGCTTTTCTAGATAAGAACCAGGTGTTCAAGATTTTTTTGCCTCTACTTAAGAACCCAAGCCCGGAAAAATTACCCCAGGAAATTTGAGACCGGCTCGAAGGCCCGGCCAGTTTCCTGCCGTTCCCCCTTTAATCCCGGCCATCTCGGTCTGCCAGAGAAGAGCCTTTTGGTGGCACTTAAGGTGGCTTTGGCAGTCCAGAGCGAACGAAGCATCTTCCTTTCTCTGGGCGCTTGAACAGGGAATAAATCTCTGCCAGCGCCCAGAGAAAAGAAACGCTCCCTTCGCTCTGGGCAGCCGAGCAGTCACCACAGTGAAGGAAAGGCGCCGGCTACAGAGCGAGAGCAGAGGGGAGCCCATCAGCATGGGAAGGAAGAGGAAGCAGCAGCAGCCAGTGTATGGGAGGCAGCCTCGCCCCGGGTATAGGAGGCGCATACTCCTCCTCGCCGTCTAAGAGTCCCTCTTTTTTTTTTTAAGCCTTAAAGTTTGGGATTTTTTTTATTCCCCTCACCTCACCTTCTTCCTTCGGCAACAACTCTCCTCCTCCTCTTCTTCCTCCTCCTCCTCCCACCCAAACTCCAAACTTTTATTTATTTATTTCCTAATGGGTTTGCACACATTGTTGGCTTTTACATTGATTCCTATGGGAAAAATTGCTTATACTTAACAATGTTTCTACTTAAGAACCTGGTCACGGAACGAATTAAGTTCTCAAGTAGACGTACCACTGTATTTATCAACCTCAGTATGTATGTCTGTATGTATGTATTTATTTTATTTTTATTTGTATGCTGCCCATTCCAACAGGACTCAGGGCGGCTAACAGTAATTACTAAAAGCAATACAAAGTACAACAATGATAAAACAGCAATATTATAAAAATATATAAAAACCTAAAAACCATACATACACGTAGCCGTTCTTAATTCCAGGCCTGCCAAAAAAACCCAGGTCTTAATGGCTTTCCGGGAGGACTGGGAGGGTGGAGACAGTATGGATCTCCAGAGGCAGTTGATTCCAAAGGGTCGGAGCCGCCACAGAGAAGGCTCTTCCCCAAGGTCCTGCCAACCGACATTGGCGGACAGGACCCGAAGAAGGCACTCAGCTCCGGCCTAGGACAGGGTGTCCAGCAAACCTGGAAAACAGGGAAATCAGGGAATTATCAGGAAAATCAGCGGTTTGGGAAATATCAGGAAATTATCAGGTAATTCAAAATAAATTGGGGGGAAACCAAACTGTATTGAATTATGTTTTAAAAAACCAGCAGAATCAAGCAAAGATTAGAGATTAGGATTGCCCCCACCCTCCTTGCCTTTCATAAACTCCTTAAAACCCACCTCTGCCGTCAGGCATGGGGGGACTGAGACATCTCCCCTTGCCTATGTAGTTTTATGTATGGTATGTTTGTGTGTATGATTTTTAAATAATGGGGCTTTTAGACTTTTAATGTTAGATTTGTTATTTTAGACTTTTAATGTTAGATTTGTTACTGTATATTGCTTTATCACTGCTGTGAGCTGCCCCGAGTCTGTGGAGAGGGGCGGCATACAAATATAATAATAATAATAATAATAATAATAATAATAATAATAATAATAATAATAATAGTGATGTAGCGGCGAATTATGTTTGCCGATCCCAGTAAAGCAGCCTTTTGCAATTGACAGATGGAGATTTTGTCAATTCTGATGGTTTTCAAATGTCCGCTGAGATCCTTTGATGCTGGGCGCAGTGCCAAAGGATCTCTGGACATTTGAAAACCATCGGAATTGACAAAATCTCCGTCTGTCAATTGCAAAAGGCCACTTTACTGGGATCGGCAAACATAATTCGCCGCTACATCACTCAGTCTTAGGTGCTTGGGAAGTGTCCGACTGGTGGTGAAATATGAAATCCAGCATAGTGATCTTGTTTGCTATGTTGTATTGACATAATATTATAATAATAATACAGCAACACCTCGCATGTCCTCATATATAATAATAATAATAATAATAATAATAATAATAATAATAATAATAATATAAATGAGCATAACTGTGTCAAAAACTTGCTTCCTCAGTTACCAATATTTCTCCATGGCTTAACTAGATCGCAAGTTGCAGGGAAATGTCAGGGAATTTCAAAATGTTTTCCCCCTGGACACCCTGTAAAAATGTGATTTCCTTTCAGACGGGATGAGAATCATTCCCTGATGTCCTGACTCCCTATCTGTTTTGTTCTCTTTCTCCCTCTTTGTCTGTTTTTTCACATATTCCCAACTGAAGAAGGACTCCTGGTTCCTACACCCGAACTCGACCCCCAAACTGATCAGCCACAAGGCGCCTTCCAGGAGAGGCCTGAGCACGGGGATCAAATTCCCAGCGCCCAGTTTGGTAAGTATGTAATGTGCGTGCATGCCTGCCTAACCACCACACAGATAGAGAGTGGGAGAAGTATCTTCCAACGCAGGGTCTTGTTTTATGATGTCAAGCCAACATCTGTAGCAGGGAAGGGGTTCCACTTAACCTTCACCACCGATGCGCCTCGTGACGATTCTCGCGCAGGCGGGGTTGCTCTTAACACGCTACATCCCCTCTTGTGATTTCACTTCCGCACATGCTCAGAAGGGTGGTTTCGGCCCAAAACACAGCTGAGGATCTAATCAGCTGTGCTTCGGGCAAAGAAATAAAGGTCAGTTTTACTCCGGAGGTAAGGCAGGAGGACTTTTTTCAAAGCACAGAACGAGGGTAACCTAGAACCACAGAAGATTGATGGCAGAAAAAGACCTCATGGTCCATTTAATTTGCCCTTATACTATTTCCTGTATTTTATTTTAGGATGGATATATGTTTATACCAGGCATGTTTAAATTCGGTCACTGTGGATTTATCAACCACGTCTGCTGGAAGTTTGTTCCAAGCATCTACTACTCATTCAGTAAAATAATATTTTCTCACGTTGCTTCTGACCTTTCCCCCAACTAACCACAGATTGTGCCCCCTTGTTTTTGTTTACTTTCCTATTAAAAACACTTCCCTCCTGAACTTAATCCTTTAACATATTTAAATGTTTCAGTCATGTCCACCCTTTCCCGTCTGTCCTCCAGACTATACAGATTGAGTTCATTGAAGTCTTTCCTGATAAGTTTTATCCTTAAGACCTTCCACCATTTTTGTAGCCCGTCTTTGGACCCGTTCAATTTTATCAATATCTTTTTGTAGGTGAGGTCTGCAGAACTGAACACAGTATTCCAAATGTGGTCTCACCAGTGCTGTATATAGCGGGATCACAGTCCCCCTCTTCCTGCTTGTTATATCTCTAGCTATGCAGCCAAGCATTCTACTTGCTTTCCCTACAGCCTGACCGCACTATTCACCCATTTTGAGACTGTCAGAAATCACTACCGCTAAATCCTTCTCTTCTGAAGTTTTTGCTAACACAGAACTGCCAATACAAAACTCAGATTGAGGATTCCTTTTCCCCAAGTGCATTGTTTTACATTTGGAAACATTAAACTGCAGTTTCCATTGCTTTGACCACTTATCTAGTAAAGCTAAATAATTTGCCATTTTACAGATGCCTCCAGGAATATCAACCCTATTGCACACTTTAGAGTCATCGGCAAATAGGCAAACCTTCCCTACCAAACCTTCCCTTATGTCACTCACAAACATATTAAAAAGAATAGGATCCAGAACAGACCCTTGTGCGCAAGATGGGTTTCCAGGTCTGACATTCAGACAGAATGTTTTAGGTTTCCATGATAGCTGTGATTGTCATTTGATCTTCAGGAGTTTTTTAAAGCTTTAATTGGATTGGTATGCCTCCCCTCTCCAAGGACTCAGTGTGTATTCCTCCATTTCTAATCTAATGGTTGGTATTTAGGGCAGATTTTTGCAAGCAAAGAAGCTTTTTCTATTTTAGTATAGGTAATCCTGGGACTTACAACAGTTCATTTAGTGACCATTCAACAGGATGCCTAGCAAATCTGGAAACAGGGAATTCAGGGAATTACAGTGTTACCTCTACTTACGAACTTAATTTGTTCCGTGACCAGGTTCTTAAGTAGAAAAGTTTGTAGGAAGAAGCAATTTTTCCCATAGGAATCAATGTAAAAGCAAATAATGCATGTGACTGGGGAAACCACAGGGAGGATGGAGGCCCTGTTTCCTCCCAGGAGATTCCTAGAGAGGCCCCACAGAGGCTTCCCCCCACCTTTTCCGGCCCTGTTTCCTCCCAGGAGATTCCTAGAGAGGCCCCACGGAGGCTTCTCCCCACCTTTTCCGGTTACAGTTTCGGAGGCTTGGGTTTGTAAGTGGAAAATGGTTCTTGAGAAGAGGCAAAAAAATCTTGAACATCTGGTTCTTATCTAGAAATGTTCGTAAGTAGAGGCGTTCTTAGGTAGAGGTACCACTGTATCAGGGAAATTGGCGGTTTGAGAAATAATCGGGGAATTAGTGAAAAAAAAGAAAAAATCGGGGGGGAACAAACTATTAAAACGTTTAAAAGTCAGGGGGAAATCATGTTTAAAAAACCCCAATGGATCGCGCTGCCTGGCAGAGTCAAGCAATAATGAGCATAACTGTGGCAACAGCTTGCTTCCTCAGCTACCGATATTTCTCCACGGCTTAGCCGTTTGGTATGACATCACCTACGACCGCGCCTTAACTAGATCGCAAGTTACAGGGAAACGTCAGGGAAATATCGGGGAATTTCAAAATGCTTTCCCTCTGGACGCCCTGATTCAAAGTCACAAGGGCACTGAAAAGAGTGACGTATGGCCATTTTTCACACTTACGACCGTTGCAGCATCCCCGCGGGAGGCAGGGTGAGGCGAAGTACCCCTTGACATGAGTGACGCCGAGTGGGCCCAGCCCACCCGGCCGGCCCTTAGGGCAGAGAAAACCAGCTGATAAAATGATTTGAATCCCGCCACTGAATGAGTTTCGGGTCTCCTCGTCTGACCGCTCGCTTGTGTCCTTGTACGCTTCGCTTCCTCCCCCGCCTGCGCGAATGAACCCGTGGGCCAAAGTTTGCCTGACGCCATTTCACCTCACTGTTTTTGACTGAAACAAAACTCGCGTTGTACAGTGCCTGGAAAGTGACTTCTCGTGTTTTCTCCCGCCCTTCGTCACCAGGTAAAAGAATCGCAGGGGAGATCAAAGTAGAGAATTTTGACCAGGCCAGTTCAGAGACAGAAGATGACTTTGAACCCCTGCAAGAGGAAGAATCCTTAGACCCCGAGTTTTCCCAGCTCGATCCCCAGAAACTGCTGAGCTCAAGGCAGCAGAAAGGAAAGACGCCAAAGAAGAGATGCCTCCGACGTCGGAGAAGAGCCTGTAAGAAAAAGAACAAATATTACCCATCGGAGAAGAGACACACCTGTCCCGAGTGTGGACACAAATGTTACTTTTACTCGGATCTGCTAAGACATATGAAAAGACACGTAGAGAAACAGCGTTTCGTGTGTCTTGAATGTGGGAAAACATACCGAGGCCAGGCGTGTTTTAAGAATCACCAGAGGACTCACCTACCGCCGGGCGATAACGGACGCAGGAAAAAAGCCGGGGCGAAAAACACCGGCTACCAAACAAAAAAGGAATACATCTGCTTTAAATGCGGCGTCGTTAAAAGGAGCCAGTCGGGACTTGCCGAGCACATGAAAGTCCACACCGATGAGAAAACGTACCAATGTACGGAGTGTGGCAAGATGTTCCGGTGGCAGTCCAACCTCTGCCGGCACCGGAGGCTGCACACCAATGGGAGGTCTTCCTCGCGGCAGTTAAGGCGCAGAGGTGAGTCTGTGACGCTTGGATTGGTGCGTTTTGGCAGGCAGTCCTCAACGTACGACCACGATTGAGCCCGGAGTTTCTCGTTGAGCGAGGCATAGGTGCCGCGGGGTGCGCAGTGCTTAGAATGCAGTACTGCAGGCTACTGACTGCTGGCTGCCAGCAATTTGGCAATTTGTGACTGAGTCAAGGTTGACTCAGCCTTCCGTTCTTCTGGGGTCGGTAAAATGAGGACTCCGATTTTTTGGGGGGCAGCAACATACTGGCTCTGTAAATGCTTAAAGCCCTATGAAGCGTTATTATAAAGCTAAGTGCCATTTTTAAAGCGAGTTTTGCCCAATTTTGCAGCCTTTTTTTTTTGCCACAGTGGTTAAATAGCTCACTGCAGTTGGATAAGTCAGTCACCCGGTTGTTAAATGAATCTGGTTTCCTCCATGGCTTTGCAAATGTTGATTACACAGCAACCGTCAGATCCTGCGACATGACAACCCTCATATCAAGGTGTCCATAAAACCTGGAAATCAGGGAATTATCAGGAAAACCGGCAGTTTGGGAAATATCAGGGAATTATTGAATTAATTATTAAATTTAAATGTTTAAAAGTCAGTGGAAAATCATATTTAAAAAAAAACACGGATTGCGCTGCCTGGCAGAGTCAAGCAAAAATGAGCATAACTGTGGCAACAACTTGCTTCCTCAGCTCCTGATATTTCTCCACGGCTTAGCCGTTTGGTACGACCTCATCCAAGACCGCGCCTTAACTAGATTGCAAGCTACAGGGAAATACAGTGGTACCTCAAGATACGAACCCCTCGTCTTACGAACAACTCGTGATACGAACCCAGGGTTCAGAAAAATTTTGCCTCTTCTTACGAACTTTTTTCGAGTTACGAACCGACGTTCGGAGACTGCTGGGAAGCCGCGCGGCTGTTTTAAAAGGTGACAGCCGGGCGGCGGGGCTTCCCAGAAGCCTCCCGAACGCCGGTTCGTAACTCGAACAAAGTTCGTAAGAAGAGGCAAAATTTTTCTGAACCCCGGGTTCGGTTCGGGAGGTTGCTGGCAAGCCCCCCAGGCCGGCTGTCACCTTTTAAAACAGCCGCGCCGCTTCCCAGCAGTCGCCGAAAGCCGTTTTTTTGCGGGGGTTTTTTTGGTTGCACGGATTAATTGACTTTACATTGTTTCCTATGGGAAACAATGTTTCGTCTTACGAACCTTTCGTCTTACGAACCTCCTCCTTGCACCAATTAAGTTCGTATCATGAGGTATTACTGTATAAGGGAATTTCAAAATGCTTTCCCCCTGGACATCCTGTCATAGGTATGAACCAAAGGCCAAGTACCTGAATTTCGATCACACAATCTTGGGGAAGCTACGAAGGTTGCAACTGTGAAAACTCATCCTAAGTCACTTTTTTGCAGTGCCATTGTAACTTTGAACGGTCACTAAATGAGGTGTTGTTGTAAGTCAAGGACTACCTGTGTTTAAATGCTATGAAAGACATGCCTTCAAAAACACGGAAATACGCAGAGCGTAAAGCAAAAGTCGATAGAATGTTAGAACTGAGCAATAATGTCGAACTGCCAGAAAACAATATTTTCTTTCTAATAGAGCAGGAGTCGGCAACCTGTGGCTCCTGAGCCGCATGCGTGGAGACACCCCCAAGCGAGCAAAGGCAGGTACAGGGGTTGCTTTGCTCCTGCACTCTCCGGCGACCCTCCTCCTTTTTCCCCTCTCGTGACGTCCTGGCCACATGCACTTGGGGAAAAGGAATCCTCAATCTGAGTATTGTATTGGCAGTTCTGTGTTAGCAAAATCTTCAGAAGAAAAGGATTTAGGGGTAGTGATTTCTGACAGTCTCAAAATGGGTGAACAGTGCAGTCAGGCGGTAGGGAAAGCAAGTAGGATGCTTGGCTGCATAGCTAGAAGTATAACAAGCAGGAAGAGGGAGATTGTGATCCCGCTATATAGAGTGCTGGTGAGACCCCATTTGGAATACTGTGTTCAGTTCTGGAGATCTCACCTACAAAAAGATATTGACAAAATTGAATGGGTCCAAAGATGGGCTACAAAAATGGTGGAAGGTCTTAAGCATAAAACGTATCAGGAAAGACTTAATGAACTCAATCTGTATAGTCTGGAGCAGCGTTTCCCAACCGGTGTAGTGTGCCGCGAGACACGGTCAGGTGTGCCACGAAGCGCCTAGGGAAGCTTCAGCTGGGTGGGGCGCTGCTGGTGCCGACCTGGAGCTCCCGCTCGCAGCTGTCCCCCGGCTCCTGCTTGATGCCGCGGTTTTCGGCGCTCTCCTGCTAGGCCCCAAAGAAGGAAGGCAGGAAGAAGGAGAGCTTCATTCTTCACGCCTTTTTCCCGCCTTCCTTCTTTGGGGCCCAGCAGGAGAGCGCCATAAACCGCGGCATCAGGCAGGAGCCGAGGGACAGCTGCGAGTGGGAGCCCCAGGACGGAGGCACCGGCAGCGCCCCGCCCAGCTGGAGCTTCCCTGGCGTCGGCGGCAAGTGTCCTTTGTGGCCCGGCGGGAGGGCACTGGTGGTGGAAGTGGGAGGGGGGTGGCTGCAGCGGCCGCAGGCAGTCGCGGGAAGATGGCGACGGCGAGAGGGAGCTCCAGGCGGCGGCGAGAGGGAGCGCTCTCTCTCTCTCAGCTGACTGCAAGCAGGAGCCCTGACGGTGGCGGTTGGACGTGCTGCTGGACGTCGTACATGCTGGCGCTGCGGGCCTGGCATATAGGGTGTCCAGCAGCACATCCAGCAGCCGCCGTCAGGGCTCCCGCTTGCAGTCAGCTGAGAGAGAGAGAGAAAAAGAGAGACATATAAGAGAGGCAGAGAGAGAGAGAGAAGGGGAGACATAGCAAGAGAGGCAGAGAAAGAGAGACAGAGCGAGAAAGAGAGACAGCAAGAAAGGCAGAGAAAGAGAGATAGAGAAAGAGAAAGAGAGAGAAAGAGACATAGCAAGAGAGGCAGAGAGAGAGAAAAAGAAAGAGAGACATAGCAAGAGAGACAGAGAGAGAGAAAGAGAGAGAAAGAAAGAGAGATAGCAAGAGAGGCAAAGAGAAAGAAAGAGACATATAGCAAGAGACAGTGAAAGAGAGAGAGAGAGCAAGAAAGAGAGAAAAAAGCAAGAAAGAGATAGCAAGAGAAAGAGCAAGGGAGAGAGAAAGACATAGAGGAAGGGAAGGAGGGAGAGAGAGAGAGCAAAAAAGAGAGGAAGAAAGAAAGAGGGATGGAGAGAGAGAATGTTCCCCAGGATTTTGAAAATATGAATAATGTGCCGCGGCTCAAAAAAGGTTGGGAAACACTGGTCTGGAGGACAGCAGGAAAAGGGGGGACATGATCGATACATTTAAATATGCTAAAGAGTTAAATAGGGTCCAGGAGGGAAGTGTTTTTAATAGGAAAGTGAACACAAGAACAAGGGGACACAATCTGAAGTTAGTTGGGGGAAAGATCAAAAGCAACATGAGAAAGTATTATTTTACTGAAAGAGTAGTAGATGCTTGGAACAAACTTCCAGCAGACGTGGTAGATAAATCCACAGTAACTGAATTTAAACATGCCTGGGATAAACATATATCCATCCTAAGATAAAACACAGGAAATAGTATAAGGGCAGACTGGATGGACCATGAGGTCTTTTTCTGCCGTCAGTCTTCTATGTTTCTATGTGGGCAGCCACACACCCTCCACCTGCCTTTCCTGCACTTTGGCCTTCACGTGAGGCTCTCCCCACGCTTGCACCTGCCCCTGGTTCAGCCATAGCTGGCCAGAGGGTCATGAGAAGGAGGACCGCCCGAAGGGAAGCGTGCGCTGTGGCTGGGGATCGTTCCTCAGCCCGGATTTCTAAAAATATCCCCCCAAAAAGAACTAAAAGCAACAACGGGCGGGGCCAACCTCAAAGAGCCCCATGCGGCTCCAGAGCTTCAGGTTGCCAACCCCTGCTCTGTTTGGAGGACTTAATAATTTCACAATGGTATAGCCCAGAGGTAGGCAAAGTTGGCTCTTCCATGACATGTGGACTTCAATTCCCAGAATTCCCGAGCTAGCATGATTGGCTCAGGAATTCTGGGAGTTGAAGTCCACAAGTCACAGAAGAGCCAAGTTTGCCTACTCCTGGTATAGCCAGGCTACGTCTGGTGGATGGCCCTGATATTTTGCATTTCAGCTTTGTTTGCTTGTTTGGAGACTCCTCCCTCCTTCCCCACCTGAAACTCATTGCTAAAATTCCCTGCTTCCTTCCTTCCTTCCCTCAATCCTTCCTTCCTTCCTTTATTCCTTTACTTATTTTATTTTTATTGGATTTGTATGCCGCCCCTCTCCGTAGACTCGGGGCGGCTAACAACAGTGATAAAAAAACAGCATGTAACAATCCAATACTAAAACAACTAAAAAACCCTTATTATAAAACCAAAAATACATACAAACATACCATACATAAAGTCCTTCCTTCCTTCCTTCCTTCCTTCCTTCCTTCCTTCCTTTCATCAAATCCTTCTCCTCTGGCATCGTACTACAGTAGAATTAGTGGCTAATGCTAAGTAATGTATACGGTACAGCACTGATGAAGCTACCTAGTTTGGTAGTGAAACATCTGCAAGAAAACATTTCTCAAGCTCAAAGATCACGAAGGACCCTTCATGTCAGTTCTGAGCTACAAGCATTGTCTTCCATCCGTGTCTGGGTAAAAACAGTGAACAATCATTCTCTGAAGTTTCCCTGCAAGAGTTCAGTCTTTAAAAGCTTCTGGAAAGTCAGACTCGGTCCTGGAGAAAAGCTGTCCCATAATGCAGAGGCCAGGCTGTCACGCTGCTGTAGCATTTTTGAATTGCACCTGAATCCAGGATCTTCCAGATAGTTTTATAATAACTTACGGTAGCATCAGTCAAAAACGGGCATTTCCGACCCATTGCAGTGGTCTTTGTTTGTTTGTTTGTTTGTTTATTGGATTTGTATGCCACCCCTCTCCGCAGACTCGGGGCGGCTAACAACAGCAATAAAACAGTATATAACAAAATCCAATACTAAAAACAGTTAAAAACCCATTATATAAAAACCAATCATACAGACAGACATACCATGCATAAAATTGTAAAGGTCTAGGGGGAAAGAGTATCTCAGTTCCCCCATGCCTGGCGGCAGAGGTGGGTTTTAAGCAGCTTTCGAAAGGCAAGGAGGGTGGGGGCAATTCTAATCTCTGGGGGGAGTTGGTTCCAGAGGGCCGGGGCCACCACAGAGAAGGCTCTTCCTCTGGGTCCCACCAAGCTACATTGTTCCTTGCAGAGTGCATTGGAGTAGTTTTAATCCCTTAGAAAGATGAGAATTCACAGGCAGTGATTTCACCTGTGGTACTATAGAAGTGCAAACAAAATTTTGAAGAAGCGGGATAGAAAGAGTACGGATGTAACTTTGGTGTTAGGGAAGACCGCAGAAAATACTGTGCACAGCCACACTTGGAAGGAAAGAGATGAAGACGGCGGCAAGATGGATGGACTCAATTACAACTTGATTGTTGCGCTGTTGGAAGGCTTGGAGACACAGTCCTCTGGATAAAGCCTATCTATGTCAGCGAGTGAACGCCGAACCCTAACTTTTAAAAAAGTTCCGGTTCGGCATGCCGAACACCGCAAAGTTCGTTACGAACCCGAACTGTGCAAGTTCGGTTCGCCCAACACTAATTACAAGCCAACAAATCACAATTTCTCAACCTCAGCAATTTTAAGATGGGTAGATTACAACTCCAGGAATTCCCTAGCCAGCATGACTTGTTCAGTTAAGGTTACCAGCTGACTCTTTATGCTTGTCTCCATTCATTAGTTGGTGTATTTTTAAAAATTCCTTTTCTTGGGGTAGTACAGTTTTAGCAACTCATCATCTTAAACTAGAATAAAAGTTCTTTTCTCCCATATCTCATCCATTTAAAAGTTTCATTTTTCAGTCTTGGTCAGCCAAGGTCCCCCAAGGCTTACTGGAAACAAGGTATCTTTTAACCTTGATTAAATAAAACAATTATATATTCTTTCCTTTTAACAATCTTGAACTTTTTATTTCCCTTCCCTTTATTTTTTAATAATCTTGACATTTACCTCCCCTCAAATAATATCCTGGCGCTTGATTTTTTTTCTTCACTAACTTTTGTTTGTCTTTCCTCACTAATTTTTATTTGTCTTGCCTCACAATCCCTCCCCCCCTAGATTTTAATGTCTCTTTTGTAAATATTACAAAAATATTACAAAAATACAAAAAAGTATTGTCCTTATCTTTGTATTTAAAACATCTATCACCAAGGATTGAAGTAATCTCACCCAATGTAGTAAATCTTGCCATTTTGAAGATCTGTCATGCCCCCATCAGAGTCTGACTCATTGGCGGAACATAGAAATATAGAAACATAGAAGACTGACGGCTGAAAAAGACCTCATGGTCCATCTAGTCTGCCCTTATACTATTTCCTGTATTTTATCTTAGGATGGATATACGTTTATCCCAGGCATGTTTAAATTCAGTTACTGTGGATTTATCTACCATGTCTGCTGGAAGTTTGGAAGATGAGCTGGAACAAGAACTGAAAGCGAGAGGGCCTAGGAGGAATTTTGGGAAGGGCAGAGTCAGTCCAGGAAATTTGGGAAGGGCAGAGACAGTCCAGGAATTAGCAACGCCTGGAGGCAGGGAGGAGAGACAGAGCTCAGATGGGGGGCACAGACCATCCCCTTCTGAAGCAAGGGCTTGGAGAGTGCAGAGGAGGCAGGATCAGCTCAGATGGAGGAGGCCACTCATGAGGAGAGTGCCCCGCCCAGCTTCACCAGGCACACCTGGGGAATGAGACTTAAGGAGATGCTGTGCGGAGGGGCATTTGTCGAGAACAAACACTTGAGTTCCTAGAATGCTGTGTGCCGATGTTTGAACTTGCCAAGAATTCCATCCACTTGATTATCTGAATCTCTTGCTCCCTGAACTCCTTGTTTTGTTAAATAAATTTGGGGTCGTCTTGGTGCAGATAGCGCTGGGCTGGACTGATTGCAACCAGAGTCTGTTTCAGGTTTGTTTAGGGGAGATTTGAAGCACTAACAGGGCGGGTTTGAACTGCCAGCTGTTTTGTGTTATCTCTGTGCCATGCCCTGGGCCATCACAAAGATCCCTGCTATCCGAAAAGCAGCAAACAAGGAGTTTCGGATAGAATATTAGAACGATAACGTCGAGCTGCCAGAAAATATAACAAGGACGTATTCAAACCCGGTCTCCTCTTAAAGGCACTGACCGTGGTTTGTACACAGATGGGAATCTCTCATCTCCCACTGCTTCAATCCCACCGGTGACCACTGGTCTTAACCATCTCCTCATGCAGTATAGATGCCCGGAGCACTTGTGGGTGATCTCAAGCCCTCCTCTTGTCTGGAGAGGAATTACAAATAGCTGGTCCACTCCCCGGTTCTTTATTCTGCCACCCTTCTCTTCTGTGCTCCCTGGAAGTAGTTTCTCCTCCACACACCCCTCCTCCCCCCCCCCCTTTCCCCATCTCTTATTGCTAATGCAGGTGGTTGTACACCAATCTATTTGTTCCCATAGGTGCCAGAGAACCTAATCAGGGCCAAAGCAATTCTACGCAGGAGCAAAAGTCCCCTCTGGAATTGCTGGGAGAGCTCTCCACGGCTTCGCTGATTGCTGTCAGCGATGCAAGCCCCGTGTCCAGGCTGCGTCGGAGGAAGTCCCGAGAAGTGGAGCGCTCTCAAATATATGGGCTGAAAACCTTAAAGGTGATGCTGAAGAAACTCCCGAGCCCTCAGAAAGGGAAGTCCAAGGGCCCCGAGGATTGCGACCGTAGAGCTACCGTGCTCTCCAAAACCATTAAGCGCAGCACCGTCCTCCCGGGGGACAGGCCCTACAATTCCTCTGATTGTGGGAAAGCCTTCAGCAGGCCCTCGCCCCATCCTTATCGGCACGAGAAAGGCGCTGCCTATTGTAAAAAGAGGCCCATTCCCGATTCCGTTTTTGTAGAGGAGATGACCAGTAGAGGTAGGTGTGTGATGACCTGGCTAATAATGAATCATTCTATCTTTTTTTCCCCCCCTCCTCCTCTCTCTCTCTGCCTTTTATTATGTTGTCCTTTATGCCTGATGTGACATTTTCTACCCTGAGCAATTTTCTTGCCAATATATCGAGACAATTCTTCAGGATTTTTTCCCAACATCTCTTATTATTATTCAGCGCTTACCAGTAAAATGTTGATGATGTGATGAGACAACCCATCGGTCTTTATAGAGCACTGTTGTTCATCTTGTACTCAGGGTGTCCAGCAAACTTGGAAAACAGGGAAATCAGGGAATTGTCAGGGAAATCAGAGGTTCGGGAAATATCAGGGAATTCGTGGAAAAAACGGAATAAATCGGGGGGCAAAACAAACTATTAAAATGTTTAAAAGTCAGGAAAAAATCATCTAAAAAAATCTGATTGCGCTGCCTGGCAGAGTCAAGCAAAAACGAGCATAACTGTGGCAACAACTTGCTTCCTCAGCTCCCGATATTTCTCCACGGCTTAGCCGTTTGGTACGACCTCATCCAAGACCGCGCCTTAACTAGATTGCAAGTTACAGGGAAATATCAGGGAATTTCAAAATGCTTTCCCCCTGGACACCCTGTCGTATGTATGAACCAAAGGCCAAGCACCTGAATTTCGATCGCACAATCGTGGGGATGCTACGAAGGTTGCAACTGTGAAAACTGATCCTAAGTCACTTTTTTGCAGTGCCGTTGTAACTTTGAACGGTCACTAAATGAGGTGTTGTTGTAAGTCAAGGACTACCTGTGTTTAAATGTTATGAAAGACATGCCTTCAAAAACACAGAAATACGCAGAGCGTAAAGCAAAAGTCGATAGAGTGTTAGAACTGAGCAATAATGTCGAACTGCCAGAAAACATAACATTTTCTTTCTAATAGAGCAGGAGTCGGCAACCTGTGGCTCCTGAGCCGCATGCATGGAGACACCCCCAAGCGAGCAAAGGCAGGTACAGGGGTTGCTTTGCTCCTGCACTCTCCGGCGACCCTCCTCCTCTTTTCCCTCTCGTGACGTCCTGGCCACTTGTGGGCAGCCACACACCCTCCACCTGCCTTTCCTGCACTTTGGCCTTCACGTGAGGCTCACCCCACGCTTGCACCTGCCCCCGGTTCAGCCACAGCTGGCCAGAGGGTCACAAGAAGGAGGACCGCCCGAAGGGAAGCGTGCGCTGTGGCTGGCGATCGTTCCTCAGCCCGGATTTCTAAAAATATCCCCCCCCAAAAAGAACTAAAAGCCGCAACGGGCGGAGCCAACCTCAAAGGGCCCCATGCGGCTCCAGAGCCTCAGGTTGCCAACCCCTGCTCTGTTTGGAGGACTTAATAATTTCACAATGGTATAGCCCAGAGGTAGGCAAAGTTGGCTCTTCCATGACATGTGGACTTCAATGCCCAGAATTCCCGAGCTAGCATGATTGGCTCAGGAATTCTGGGAGTTGAAGTCCACAAGTCACAGAAGAGCCAACTTTGCCTCCTCCTGGTATAGCCAGGCTACGTCTGGTGGAAGGTTCTGATATTTTGCATTTCAGCTTTGGGCATGCTTGTTTGGAGACTCCTCCCTCCCTCCCCACCTGAAACCCATTGCTAAAACTCCCTTCTTCCTCCCTCCCTCCCTCAATCCTTCCTTTTTTGATTCCACACATGCTTCCGCGCAAAAGAACTCGCCGAAACGTGCGTCCTGTGTGAGATTTTGCTATCTGCACAGATGCAGGGAGCAAACTTGTGCTCGAACTCGCGTGCCAGAGCTGCGCACAATTAGCCGTACAGGCAGGAGCCCACTACTTAAGTGGTGGGTTTCAGGGCTTAGTGACTATGATCTAAATCAGTGATGGTTAACCTTTTTGGCACACTAAGTGCTGAAACTGGAGCATGTGCGCACCGGAGCACTGGAACTCAGAAGAAAGCAATTGGCCATTGCGCGCGGCGACCAGCTTGCTCTTCTTGGTTCCAGTGCGCACATATGTGGTGGCTAGCTGCTGTCTTATGAGTTCTGGTGCACACACATTCATGCCACCCAGCTGGTCTTTATGCGGCCTTATTCTGAAATGCAAATGTCTGTATCGTTAATAAATTAGAACAGTTCCCAAGCACTCTCTCCGAGCTACGATGCCAGTTAGAGATTTTTTGCTCTTTCTTGCCTTGAGAGACAATTGGTGAAAAGTTGCTTTCGGGTTGATTCATTCCCAGGTTTGTTACGGCATTCACTTCGTAGCGCTAACATTCACTGTGATTTGAACCAGCAAGCCAATCAGCCGCTGTTAGCCAGACTTGATAAGATTCGCAACATGGCATAATCTTAAAATTGTTGGTTGTCCTTATAGGGAAGGAAGCGCCGAGAGATACGTGCCCTCCGCAGCAAAACATCAAATTGGAAGGTGAAACTGGGGAATATCCAATTTGCGGCGATCAGCTTATTCCGACAGTCAGTCAGGAGGAAGGACAAACTGCGAACGAGGCCTCCGAACACCAGAACATGAAAATGCATTCCTGCAGAAAGTGCGGCTACCAAGCTGAAAAATTAGGAGACATCCTGAAGCATTTCAGAATCCATAACAAGGAAAAACCTTACAGATACTTGGACTGCGGGAACTCCTTCGGATGGTCCTCAAACCTCATGAGAAATCAGCAGACCCTTGACCAGCAGACGCCGATGCCCAACGTTGTTGTTGCCGAATGCGACGTGACGCTTAGTGGTAGGTAGAAATTGGTGGTCCTTATCAAATGTAATTTCAGGGGCAGGTTCCTTAAGTTTTCCTACCAGTGCGCTGTGTGCGCATCGTGACGTTTCACACACCTGTGTGTCCCCAGCGCAATTTTGCTTTTGCGCATGCTGAGAGAGCCGAAAATTGCAGAAAATTAGAGAAAAAGATAAGAACATAAGAAGAGCCCTGCTGAATCAGGCCAAAGTCCATTGAGTCCAGCATTCTGTGTCACACAGTGGCCCACCAATTGTCCATGGGGATCTTGAGCAGAAAGAGAAGGCAAGACCCTCCCTTTCCCTTGACCCCCAACAAATGATACCTGAGGGAATCGTGCCTGCTTTAACCACCATGATTGATTGGATTGGATTGTTGTGGGTTTTTTCAATAGGTTTTTATTGCTTTATTATTTTAATATGTTTATTTTAACATTAATATTGACTTCTTCCATTATTGTATTATATTGTGTTTTATATTGTTATAAGCAGCCCTGAGTCCCATGGCATAGAAGCCAAATTAATAAATAATAATATAGTGTTCCCTCGATTTTCCCGGGGGATGCGTTCCGAGACCACCCGCGAAAGTCGAATTTCCGCGAAGTAGAGATGCGGAAGTAAATACACCATTTTTGGCTATGGACAGTATCACAAGCCATCCCTTAACACTTTAAACCCCTAAATTACCATTTCCCATTCCCTTAACAACCATTTACTCACCCTTATTACTGGTACTCACCATTGAATAAGACAGTGATCCTGATATTTATAAACATAATTATTTATTAACAATAATTATTTTTTTTGTTATTTATTTGCAAAAATTATTAGTTTGGCGATGACATATGACGTCATCGGGTGGGAAAAACCATGGTATAGGGAAAAAACCACGAAGCATTTTTTAATTAATATTTTTTGAAAGACCATGGTATAGGCTATTTGCGAAGTTCAAACCCGCGAAAATCGAGGGAACACTGTAAATAAATGTAGACAAAACCTCCATTCTTAGAAATTTCAGAATAAAAGCCAACAAGTGTAGTTTAGAGCACAGTGAAGTAAGGGGAAGGGTTTCCAGTTTGAGGGCGATGGAGTAAAATACAAAATCTGCATCTGACCGCAGAGTAAGAAAATACATTTCTTTCCTTGTTATTTTGGCTGCAAAGGTGAATTTGCAAATCCCTGGAGGATCAAATCAGAAGTAGGGCTTGTTTTGCCTATTTTCCATGATCTGAACCTGTTCTGCCGGCGTGTTTCAACCGCCTGTAATTACAGGGTAATTAGTCCAGGAAGACACACACCACACGATAAAAGGAAAACCCAAAAGTTTTTATAAACAGAAAAAAAAGCAGCTCCCTTTTTAAATGTCAAAGGGATTTTCTGGTACACGCAAGGCACAGGTTAAATGCAGTCCAGTCGCTCACCCAATAACTGGGAAATTGAGTCCAATTCTAAAGTCCAGAGAGTCCACACACAAACAGCACAAAAACCACGATCTTGACGAAACAATGAATCAGATAAACTGCCATGAGGCTAAAACACCAGGTTGCACTTTTATCTGTAGCACTAATTACAGCAGCCCCACCCAACCACAGGTGGCCTCATTTTCTCTTGTAATAATCCTTCAGTTGTTGTCTCCTATGCATCACTCTACGCATGCGTGGATGTGTCATTAACTCTTGTTCAGAATCCAAGGATGATACAGATGATTGATCTCCTGGGCTGTCTGCCAAACTCTCCCCTCTTCCCTGTCACTCACGTTTCCTTGGTCAGAGGAGACTTTGTTAGCAGATTCCATCGGAAGCAAAACAGGCCTGCGGCATGTGGATGTTTCCCCCACCTCCGCATTCCTTGGGGCAGGAGCCGGGCCAGAGCTAACCACAACATGATCCATTTCTGTTTTTTCTCCCCACAGATGATGAGGAGTTGATTAACTTCTTGGGTAAGAAGAAGCCTCCGCGGCATGAAGCGGGGTTGCAGAATGGGCCGAAGAAGTCATCCAAACGCTCCCCGGCTGCCGCTCCTCCCAGGTCTGCGGCTAACAGGTTGAAGGCCTCGCCCTCGCTCCGTTCCAGGGAATGGAACGGGAAAGGCAAATCCGCCGGTCCCGCGAACAATGTGAAAAAGAGCCGGTATGAAGGTCTCGAGAAGAAACACTTGTGTCTGGATTGCGGGCAGCGTACCTATTACCTGTCCGACCTCATACGGCACAAAAGCGCTCACCCGAACGGGAAGCCTTACCAGTGCCCGGATTGCGAGAAAATCTTCGTCCACCCTTCCTTCCTCAAAATACACCTGAAAACGCACAAGGCGCAGAAGAAACCCATGAAAAGTCTAAAAAAAACCCAAGGAGAAAGGAAATACACCTGCTCCAAGTGTGGGCACAAAACCTATAAACTATCCACTCACCTCTTACACATGAGGGCCCACGTGGGAGAAAGCGAGAAGTCTTTCACGTGTGAGGAGTGTGGGAAATGTTTCAAGAGGAACGTGAACCTTGCCAGGCACAAACTAGTCCACAAGCGCAGCAGCGAAAGCGTTAAGGTCAGAAGGCCCTCTTACACCATGGATAAAGAGATAAACAGAGGTTGGTGCCTGGTTTTGAACTCTTTTGTCGATTTAGGCATAAGCCCTACCCTGTTTCCCCGGAAATGAGACCTGCCCCAAAAATAAGAGCTAGCGTGTTTTTTTATTGCGTCTGCCTGGTATAATCCTTACCCCACTCCACCCAAAATAAGCCAAATTTAAGTGTAGGGCTGCAGCTCCTTCAATCGCAGGATTAAACACATTATCTAGTCCAGTGATTTTCAACCTTTTTTGAGCCGCGGCACATTTTTTACATTTACAAAATCCTGGGGCACACCAGGAACCAAAATGACACAAAATAACACTCTAAGACACTCTCCTCTCTTTTTCCATCCCTGTCTCCTCCCCCCCCCTTGTGTGTGTGTGTGTGTTGAACCATTTCCAAAAAAAGGTGAGGGCTGGGGTTGTTTTCTCTCTTATTCTTTGGGTGCTTTTTATCATATGATTTAAATCAAGAGTCACTTCTCTCTCTTTTGTTTCTCTCTCTTCTCATTCTCTGCCTAAATCATTTTCTCATTTCTCTTTTTTCTCCCTTTTTTTCTCTATCCCTTCCTCTCCTTTTCTCTCCCTCGCTGTCTTTCTCTTTCTCTCTCTTGCTTTCTCTCTTGCTTTCTCTCTCTTGCTCACTCTCTTTCTCTCTTGCTTTCTTTCTCTCTTTCTCTCTTGCTTGCTTTCTCTCACTTGCTCACTCTCTTTCTCTCTTTCTCTGTCTTTCTGTCTTGCTTGCTTTCTCCCTCTCTTGCTCACTCTCTGACTTTCTCTCTTGCTTTCTTTCTCTCTCCCCCTCTCTCTTTCTCTCTCTCTCTCTCGCTATCACTCTCTTTCTCGTACACCATACCGGCAACAGCGGCATTGGGCAGTAATGGTGGGGCAGCGGCAGGGCAGACAGCTGTGAGCGGGTGTTCCAGGGCGGAGGCACCGATGACGGCGGCTGGACGTGTTGCTGGATGTCGTACATGCTTGCGCTGGGCATGGGAGCAGGGCTGGCACCTCTGTCCTGACTCAGCCAGCGGGCCAGTGCCAGCCCCGCAGCGCCAGCATGTACGGCATCCAGCAACATGTCCAGCCGCCACCATTGATGCCTCCATCCTGCAGCTCCTGCTTGCAGCCAATCGGCCTGCCGCTGCCCCATGCCTACTGCCCGATGCCGCTGTTGCTGGCATGGTGTACGCTGTTGCCGACTGTTTGCAGCCGCTGCCCCGTGGCTGCTGCCTCTGTCCGCTGCTGCTAGCGCCCTCCCGCCGAGCCCCAAATCTCACCTGCCGCCGCCAGGGAAGCTCCAGCCAAGTATGACGCTGCAGCTGCCGGAAAACCTGGAAGGCGCGAAGAAGGAAGCTTAGCTTCTGGTCTCGCAACTTTTTCCTCTTCGCCCCCTTAGCAAAAAATTGCGAGACTGGAAGCTAAGCTTCCTTCTTCGCAGCACACCTGACTGGTTGAAAAACAGTGATCTAGTCCAGTGATGGCGAATCTATGGCACGGGTGCCACAGGTGGCACACGGAGCCATATCTGCTGGCACACGAGCTGTTGCCCTAGCTAAGCTCCACTGTGCCAATCATTTTTGGGAGGGAGGTTTTGGCTTCCAGGGGGTGGGGGAGGGTGTTCGTACCCTCCCCTGGCTCCAGGGAAGCCTTTGGAGTCTGGGGAGGACAAAACATGAGCCTACTGGGCCGACCAGAAGTTGGGAAACAGGCTGTTTTCGGCCTCCAGGGGGCCTCCAGGGGGCTGGAAGCTGTTTTCGCCTTCACCAGGCATTGAATTAGATCAATATCTCTCAGCTGTGGCTAGTGGGACCTTTGCACAGGTTCACCTGGTGCGCCTTTTGCAACCCTACCTAGAGGGTCTTCGCACGGTCACTCATGCCCTTATCACCTCACGCCTTGACTACTGCAATGCGCACTACATGGGTCTAACCTTGAAAAGCGTTCAGAGACTTCAGTTGGTCCAGAATTCAGCCCCGCAAGCTATTGTGGGTGCACCGAGATAAACCCACAGCACTCCAACTCTGTGCAAGCTGCAGTATCTCCCAGTCAGTCTCCAGACGCAATTCAAGGTGTTGCCATAGGACCAGACTATCTTCGGGACCCCCTTCTACCACACAGGTCCCAGCGACCAATAAGGGCCCACAGAATGGGCCTTCTGTGGGTCCCGTCTACAAGCAATGGCTGGCGGGGCCGGGGGAAGGGCCTTCTCTGTGGCGGCTCCGACACTCTGGAACGAACTGCCTCCGGAGATCCATACTACCCCCACCCTACTGGCCTTCTTGAAAGTGATAAAGACCTGGTTTTTCTGGCAGGCCTGGGGCCGTTGATCGAATGAGGTCACTATCCAGATCCCACCATGAGTGGTTTGAGAGATATGCATGGTTTGATGAAGGGCTATTAATATATTCTTAAACTGACTTTTAATTGCTTTTTTATTATAAGCCGCCCAGAGTCCTTAGCATTAGACTTATATACTGCTTCGCAGTGCTTTACAGCCCTCTCTAAGCGGTTTACACAAGAGTTAAGCATATTGCCCCCAACAATCTGGCTCCTCATTTTACCGACCTTGGAAGGCTGAGTCAACTTTGAGCCTACTGAGATTCGATCTGCCAAACTGCTGGCAGATCAGCAGAAGTAGGCTGCAGTACTGTACTCTAACCACTGCGCCACCCAGGCTCTGTGGAGTTGGGCAGCATAGATAAAATAAAAATAAAATAAATAAGCTGACTCTGTAAACCGCATAGAGAGCAATGGGAAGCGGTATATCAGTCTTAAGTGCTATTAAAAACATAGAAGACTGACGGCAGAAAAAGACCTCATGGTCCATCTAGTCTGCCCTTATACTATTTCCTGTATTTTATCTTACAATGGATCTATGTTTATCCCAGGCATGTTTAAATTCAGTTACTGTGGATTTACCAACCACGTCTGCTGGAAGTTTGTTCCAAGCATCTACTACTCTTTCAGTAAAATAATATTTTCTCACGTTGCTTTTGATCTTTTCCCCAACTAACTTCAGATCGTGTCCCCTTGTTCTTGTGTTCACTTTCCTATTAAAAACACTTCCCTCCTGGACCTTGTTTAACCCTTTAATATATTTAAATGTTTCGATCATGTCCCCCCTTTTCCTTCTGTCCTCCAGACTATACAGATTGAGTTCATTAAGTCTTTCCTGATACGTTTTATGCTTAAGACCTTCCACCATTCTTGTAGCCCGTCTTTGGACCCGTTCAATTTTGTCAATATCTTTTTGTAGGTGTTGAAACGCTCCATTAGTTCCAGTGTTTCTCAGGCATGACAACTGGGGAATTCTGGGAATTGAAGTTATAGGGACGCTTCTTTTCCCCCTGGTGGCCTCACAAAATTTCAGTTGTTCCTTTGTCTCGGCAGGTTATGAGGAACCAAAGAAAACCGCTGAAGTCCATGTGAAGAAAATAGGTCGTCGGTCGGCAGCAGCATCCGCAGCGAGCACGGCGTTGCGTGAACATTGGCACCAGTACAAGTACCAGCAAAGGAAAAAGGCAGCCGAGGAGTGCCAGAAAACAGAAGAGAGCGTGAAGGAGAACATCGAAGTGAAGGTAGAGAAGGTAGTGGAGGAACCGAAAGAAGAGGAGAAACACACTCCAGAACTATCACTCCGAGCCCGGCTGGAAAGATTTGCCTATTCCAAAAATAAAGGAAATAAGGCGGTCAGACAGGAAGAACCAGCGCCGGATCCAAAGGACAGCCAGGAAGAACCAGCGCCGGATCCAAAGGACAGCCAGGGAGAATCAGCACCGGATCCAATGGACAGCCAGGGAGAATCAGCACCGGATCCAAAGGACAGCGGGGAAGAACCAGCGCCGGATCCAAAGGACAGCCAGGGAGAATCAGCACCGGATCCAATGGACAGCCAGGGAGAATCAGCACCAGATCCAAAGGACAGCGGGGAAGAACCAGCGCCGGATCCAAAGGACAGCCAGGGAGAATCAGCACCGGATCCAATGGACAGCCGGGAAGAACCAGCACTGGATCCAATGGACAGCCGGAAAGAACCAGAGCCAGATCCAATGGACAGCCAGGAAAAACCAGAGCTGGATCCAAAGGACAGCCAGGGAGAATCAGCACCGGATCCAATGGACAGCCGGGAAGAACCAGCACCGGATCCAATGGACAGCCGGGAAGAACCAGAGCCGGATCCAAAGGACAGCCAGGGAGAATCAGCACCGGATCCAATGGACAGCCGGGAAGAACCAGCGCCAGATCCAATAGACAGCCGGGAAGAACCAGTACTGGATCCAAAAGTCTCAGCAGAGGATCTGCATCAGGAATGTACTGTGTGTGGGAAAACCTTCACCCATGATCGTCAGCTGACCGATCACCAGAACCTGGACGCTGAAGCAAAACCTGACAGATGCAACGAATGTCAGAAATGATTTCCAAAGAGAAGCGTAAGTTTGGTCGGGCTCCAGATCACTCCCACAAATAGGGTGAGGTGGGGTCTGTGGCAATTCACCACGGACAACTTGCCACCACATAGAACTCACTGCAGAACAACCTGCCACGGCCCTCTCACCATAGGACAATTCGCCACGGGACAAGAGTTACCCTAATGTCAAAGAAATGGTGGAATAGAACCATTAAAGAAAGGATGCAAAAGTTATAAAGTAATGTAAAATAACAAAATAAATAGGAAAGCAGTGGGGAGGGAAAGGGGAAGGAGAATTGAGGAAAGATTGCAGTAAAATGAGGCGTTAACATCAAATAACAACTTTTTGCTTTTTCATAATAATACGAACAAGCCATTTCTATATATCGATCTGTCAGTCTAATCGGTAAAGCCCAAAGTCCAGAGATTCGTTCTTTGCCACATCAAGCACAAAGTTCAGAAGCGGTTTCCGCATGGCAACAAAAGCACTCATGTTCTTTTCTTTAATCCAGGGGGTCAGTTTTGCCATTTCAGCCAACTCCCATCAGTTTCTGCAACCATTCGTCCACAGTGGGAATCGGAAGCGCGCTTCCATTTTGGTGCATAACAATAGTCTTGATGCTGTCAACATACTTAATAACAGATTTCCAAATTTTTCCTCTAATTCTTTTTCCATGAGGCCCAATGTTTATCTCCATTTAAAAAAAAAAAAAAGTATTAAAGTATAAATCATACTCTAAAATTTCCTCACTTCTCCTTCCCCCCTTTCCCCCCCCTCTGTATTCCTATATATTTTGTATTTTAACATTACTTTATAACTGAATAAAAATGTTAATGATAAAAACAGAAGGAGGGTCAAAAGGAGGGACAAAATTAAATGTGAATGTCAAAACTTTTATTTTAAATAATTGCATAGAATTGTTACATTGTCCTGCAGCAAGTTGGCTGTGGCAAGTTGTCCAGTTTCCAGTAGTGGGTTGAAGCTGGTACGCCTGAGATCGGCGTCTCGGGGGCGGAAATAGAGATGCGCATGCATCTCCGCGCCCCAAGTGTGCATGGATGAGAATTTGCTTCTGCATATGCACAGCAAGTAAAATCTCACACGAGGATGTTCTCGCACATGAGATTTTGCCGATTTTTGGCTATTTTTGCTTTTGCGCATGTGCGGAAGGAAAGAAATCACTGAAAATTGGCAAAATCTCATGTGTGAGTGGTCCTTGCACAAGATTTTGCTTGTTGCGCATGCGCAGAAGCGAAATCTTGCCCAAACGGGAGCGTGCATGCCCATTGGGCGTGCTCCGCCCACGACAATCCCAGTAGCGGCCAGTAAATGGAGCCCTCGTCTACCCGTTTCCCCACTCCCCCCCCCACTGAGGTGAATCTGTTGCGCTAAGGGTAGAGAAGATTTCTTTCAGAACGACGTCCCTGAGGGGACATTAGAAAATTCAAGCTGTGTTTGAACATATCGTGGGTGATAAAAAGATGGGTTTGTGAATGGAGTGCGTTGGAGAAATCAATGCTGTTTTTCCAAAAGTGTTTAATTGAACTCCATTATAAAATACAAACAGAAACACGCAGGTAGGCCTCGAATTACAACCACAATTGAGCACAACATTCCTCCTGGCTAAGCGAGGTAGTGGTTAAGCGTGTTTGCCACTTGTTTTACAATTTTTCTTGCCACAGTTGTTAAGCAAATCGCCGCCACTGTTACATTAAAGCACGTTTGTGAGGTGAATCTGGCTTTTGCTATTGTCAGAAGGCCGCAAAAGGGGATCACACAACCATGGGACACTGCAACCATCATAAATCCGAGTCACTTGCACAGCGCCCGAATTTTGAACATGTGACTGTAGGGAAGCTGCATCGGTCGAAAGTGTGAGGGGAAAAAAGGTCACAAAGACACTTTTTTCCAGTACCGTTGTGACTTTAAGCAGTCACTAAACGAAAAGTAAATCAAGGACTACCTTTAATGAGGGAATAAGAGAATACAAAAAAGAAGAGAGAGAAATACAAGGTAAGAGGGAAATTGGAAGGATTGTACATGTGCACAATCTCCCTCTTGTCCCTGGGGCAAACCAGACGAAAAATGGACTTCTGGTTTGCCAGTTATGTTGTTTTTCGCACTACGGAGCCTTTAGGGAAACTTCCTGAAGCCCCAGAGTGTGAAAAACAGCACAACGGGCAAACAGGAAGTCCGTTTTTCCGAACTTCCTTTTTTGCTGGGGGGGGGGGGGGTTTCACTCCGGAGCCTTCAAGGAAGATTCCCTGACGCCTCCAGAGGATAAAATGGCGGTGTTCCTCAAGGCCGAAAATCAGCTGGCTAGTGCACGTATGCATGCTGGAGCTGACATAGGGCAATGCCTCACGTGCCATAGGTTCACCCTCACCGGCCTATATGATAGTTCCCATTCCCCTTCAGTTTGATGTTTCTTTGAAGAGTCTTCTGAATTAAGGCAAAAAATGTGGCCCTGTTTCTCTCATAAGCTAAGTTTGGGAATTCAAAGGCTGGAACATCAATATAGCCACCCAGGAAACACCTAACCTGGGCACTCAAAGGTGTCCGGGAAGTCCTCAACTTACTATCACAATTGAGCCCAGAATTTATGTCGCTAAGGGGGAGAAATCTGTTACGGGTTTTGCCCCGCTTCACGACTTTTGTTACAATTCTGTTAAGTGAATCATTTGCCGTTAGTTGTTAAATTGGTAACCTGGCTGTAATGCGAACCTGGCTTCCCGGTTGACTTGGCTTTGTCAGAAGGTTGTAAAAGGAGGTGATGACATGACCCTGGGACACCGTGACCGTCATAAATACAAACCATTTGTATGTATGTCACGTGACCATGGGGATGCTGCAAAAGTTGTGAAATGTGATCCTAAGTCACTTTTTTCAGTGCCGTCGTAACTTTTAACGGCCACTAAATGAACTGTTGTAAGTCAAAGACTACCTGTATCTGATTTTGCTGATTTATTCCCTTCCCTCTGTCTGTCTGTCTGTCTCTCTCTCTTATTTCTTTCTCCTCTCTATTTCTTTCTCTTCTCTCTATTTTTCTCTTTTCTCTCTACTTCTTTCTCCTCTCTATTTATTTCTCCTCTCTCTTTTTCTCTATTTCTTTCTCCTCTCGCCTGTTTCTCTTCTCTTTCGCTTCTATTTCTCCTCTCTCACCTCTATTTCTCTCTTATTTCTTTCTCCTCTATTTCTTTCTCTTCTCTCTCGCTTCTTTTTGTTTCTCCTCTTTCTCTCTATTTCTCCTCCCCTTTTCTTTCTCTCTCGCTCTATTTTCTCTTTCTTTCTCCTCTCCTCTTTGTTTCTGTCTCTCTTCTTTTCTCTCTATTTCTCTCTCCTTTCTTTTTCTTCCCAGTTTGATTTAACACACCTGCTTGCATAGTTTCATCACTCATGAAAGAAGAAACACAGCACTTCAAAAGCTACGTGGGACCTCTCTTCCGTAAAAATCCTCTCCCTTCTGGCAGCTGAGGAGGCCGACTTGTCAATCTTCCTGCGAGCACAGTTTGATCCCCAGAGATGAGCAACCTCCGAAGAAGTTGCTGCTGCTGCGTGATTTCTGCAGATCAAACACCCAGCAACAATAACCTGGGGTTTTGGGGGTTTTTTGGTGGTGAGGAGGAGAGGCGAACTGCTGACTCTGTCGTCTTCTTACAGATCCTATTTCCCGCCCACAACCAGCCTTGGATGTTGACATCCTTTTGAGTATTTGGAATCTTCAGAAATATTCTCCGGAGACATTATAGGGTGGGAAGAGGGGGTCCGTCCATTCTCGGCTGTCAGCCAACAATAGTATAACAATATTTTGAGATATTGCATCCATTTTTTCTTCCCAAGGTTTTCGCCCCCTTTCTATGTTGCATAAACCTCTAATTTTGTACACCTTTGTGGGCAGAGAATTCACATCGTCCCACAAGGAGTTTGATTTTATGGGCCTCATAGCATAATTCAAAACTCACTTTGACGTCAACAGTCGCTTCAAGAAAAGGCCTGGAAAGAACCGTTTTCAACGATTTGGGCAGTTACCTGACGAGCAGCGAATTACGATAATTGTTCAGTTGTTTTTTCTTTAAAGGCAACTAGGTGTTTCTTTTAAAGAAACCAATTTGTGTCACAATAAACCTATCATGTTTTGTGTCTTAGGTTCCCTGTTAAAGTGACGCCCCACAATTCCCTATCAAGTATGGATGGGGAAAGCTATCTAAAATATACATTGTTAAATATTCTAACTTTGTTTTTCCTTCACCCTCACTTACAATCAAAACTTGAGGAAAAGAGTGGAGTCCAAAAAAGTAAGAAACTGGAAATGAAGGGTTTGTATTGTTAAGATCTCCATTCCAGGAATGGCAAAAGGGACATTGTACGTTAACTTGTTGAGCCAAAACTCCATTTTCAGATTACTTCTCTCTGTCCTGACATTTTGTCCTGAAGCTTAAAGACCTTATAAGATAAGCTTGCCCTGAGGCGTTTTACTAAGTGGGGCATTTCTCGCTCTTCCAAAAAAACAACCACCCCACCTCTTTGTAAATATACTCCAAATAAAATCATTCACAAGCTTCACCTAGTATGGAATTGAGTGGGGTATTGGAAGAGTATAGATATAAGACTATTTCAGGTCTACCGCAGCTTCAGAAAAGGCCTTCATTCTTTCTCTGTACAACAGCCTCGCCTGAGGAGAAATAGGACTTCCATCTTACTTCAGCTTTCTTTTAATCTGCATTGGGTTGTTTCTGCCAAGGGTGGTGGCCGTTTTTAGCAGATACAAATGGTCTTTCGCCCACACGGAACGTTTTATGACCCCCCCCCCCCCAAGTGACTTAAAGCCTGAATCAGAGCGAGCAAACAAGCCAAGTTGGTGCCCCTGGCTCAGCTCACGGCCTGGACATAGTCAAAGCATTAACAAGAAACCAGAACTGAGCAGGTTGAATTGGCATGGGGAAAGAGTGAAGGAATCTAGAGGAGAAATGGCAGAGAACCACCTTGGGGCAAAATATTGAGAGAGAAAAACAGTTAAAAAAATACTTTGGGACTACGACTTGCTGGGAAGGTTTCAGCTACAATCCGGCAGCCATTTTGTCAGGAGTTGCGAAATTGTAAAAGGCCCAAAATGGAGGCGGGTGGGGATTTAGAAGGATGGCCACTAAAATTCCTGACTGGATTTTTAACTCAAGTTCTCCAACTCAATACACATATTTTCTCTCTTTGCTCTCCACAACATCTTTTTTTCTTTTCCTTCCAATTATCCTCAACTGTAATACAAGAATCAAGAGCCTTCCTCGTTTTTGTTTTTTTTAAACTTTGTTCGGTTTCTAATGTGTTTAATGTAGCAAACGGATCGTGAAACACTAAGCCGAGTTGGATCTGGTTAGTACGTGGAAGAGAGACTTGGGAAATCTCAGGGTTGTAATTTAGGCTTGGAAAAGGATGAAAAAGTCTTAATATAAAAAGATTGAAGAGGGGGGAGAAACTGGGGGAATGTAGACCAGCGCCTTGCATAGGCCAGCAGTCTCTCACAACTGACTACTGTATTTCCAGGAAAATCAAGCCATGAGGCCTATAGGTCATTTTCTACTCTCCCTGATCCCTAAAGCTGCTAATGTGCACGGGTATCCTGCCTCTTTACATGGAGGTTCTACGTTTCGCCTGAGGGCCAAAGTTAAACATAATTCAGGGACAGCAGAAAGATACGTGACCGAATAGCTTGAATAAAATTTGTTTTTTCGTGATCCTGGGAAGATGGTCAAACCCCTTCTAATCCGGGTAATTCTCAAGTCGTTCTAATGAAGAGTCTCCCAACTTTGACGACTTTAGAACCTGTGGACTTCAACGCCCAGAATCCCACATAACAACCGGCTGGGGAATTCTGGGAGTTGAAGTTCTCCCATCTTTTAAAAAAATGCCAAGGTTGGAAGATCCTGGTTTAATAGGAGCTACAGGTGAAACTCGAAAAATTAGAATATTGTGCAAATATTCCCACATATTCTTTTAATCCTTTTTTTTATTGATCACATATTCTAATTTTCTGAGATGGGGGATTTGAGATTTTCATGAGTTGTACCCCATAATTATTATAATTATGACAAATCACGGCTTGAACTATCTTGCCTTACATGTTAGAGTCTCATATATTAAGTTATACCTTTTAAGTTACATTTCTGAAATAAATGAACGTTTGCACGATATTCTAATTTTTCGAGTCTCACCTGACAAGCTTATGCATTCCTTTAAAAAAAAGGTTGGAAAGGTATTAGATCTGAATGAAAATGGAAAAAATTACAAAGTAGTAAGGGTCACAATCCTGTTTGCTTGTATAAATTGTGACACATTGGGAAAGCTTGTTGGTGCAGTCAACAATAAAACTTTTTTTTACAACTTTGAAACTTCAAGAATCTTCTTTCCTTTATTAATAATACACTAGGCTGGTTTAGAAAAGTTTATGTGCTCCAAATGGGCTGAAAATATTTTAAACCCACCTTGAGTCAGTTTGAATTGTGTGGCAGATAAATTTAATAAACCTACCAAAAAAAACCCAACAACCCATCTCTCTGCAAACATTCTTACTTAATATTGACAATATTTCCTGGTGAAACAGACAGCAAACATTTAATCAATAAAATAATTTCCTATCCTAAGGGGGTGGGGGACTAATTCATGTAAATCGGTGACCCTTAAGTGACTTTATTTCAGCATGGGACTAAACTTTCTTTTTCTCAGAATCTAGAATTTAGTAGTTTCTCCCATCTCCACCCTGGGCAGTTTTTACAGTGGGGGATTCAGACTTTAGTCTGAATTCTATGCAAGTAGAGGAATTGATTACATTCAAATGTTCAGGATCATCGGACGGAGTCCTGTTAGGGACATTTTATCCCTATTTAGGAAGTGAATCTTACACTGCACTCGGGGATTGTGAAAAATTGGAAAGGATCATTTTAGGCTAGCAGTCCAATCTGCTATCCAGAGTAAGATTCAGATTAAAGCCTGCACAGCAGATGGCTGCTTAGGTCATAATCCTTGCTGAATGTCTATGGCATAGAAACATAGAAGACTGATGGCAGAAAAAGACCTCATGGTCCATCTAGTCTGCCCTTATACTATTTCCTGTATTTTATCTTACAATGGATATGTTTATCCCAGGCATGTTTAAATTCAGTTAATGTGGATTTACCAACCACATCTGCTGGAAGTTTGTTCCAAGGATCTACTACTCTTTCAGTGAAATAATATTTTCTCACGTTGCTTTTGATCTTTCCCCCAACTAACTTCAGATTGTGTCCCCTTGTTCTTGTGTTCACTTTCCTATTAAAAACACTTCCCTCCTGAACTTAACCCTTTAACATATTTAAATGTATCGATCATGTCCCACTTTCCCTTCTGTCCTCCAGACTAAACAGATTGAGTTCAGTCTTTCCTGATAAGTTTTATGCTTAAGACCTTCCACCATTTTTGTAGCCCGTCTTTGGACCCGTTCAATTTTGTAAATATCTTTTTGTAGGTGAGGTCTCCAGAACTGAACACAGTACTGTATTCCAAATGTGGTCTCACCAGCACTCTATATAAAGGGATCACAATCTCCCTCTTCCTGCTTGTTATACCTCTAGCTATGCAGCCAAGCATCCTACTTGCTTTTCCTACCGCCCGACCACACTGTTCACCCATTTTGAGACTGTCAGAAATCACTACCCCTAAATCCTTCTCTTCTGAAGTTTTTGCTAACACAGAACTGCCAATGCAATACTCAAATTGAGGATTCCTTTTCCCCAAGTGCATTATTTTACATGGCAGGGGTAATCAAACTTGATTTCACTGAAGGCAGGGCAGCATCAGAGTTGTTTCACCTTGGTGGGCGTGGTGAGTTCAATATCACACGTCAGGCAGTGGGTTCTTACCGTCCCCACTAGTTCGCATCATGACTGAAGTGCACATTTTGTGCATGTACGCAAGTGAACTGGGCACATGTCACTTCCCACTGCACATGCACAGTGCTTAAAAAACCTCATGCGCAGAAGCAAAAAATGATGGAACCAAGAGAACCGGCTTCGGGGGTGTAAGTCGTTGCCAGTTCCAGCGACCCAGGCCGACAAATTTTACTACCAGTTCTATAGAACTGGTCCAAACCAGAAAGAACCCACCTCTGGTGTTGGGTGCTTGTGGTGGCCCAAGCGTTCTGCCAGAGAAAACAGCCTCTCAAGCTCTGTTTTCGGCTGCGACTGCCTCCTGCAACCCTCTGCTAGCGAAAACAGCTCTGGAAGGCCCTGTGTGGCCCTCCCAAACTCCACCTTTGCTGGTGGAGGCACTGCAGGCCGGTCCTTCGCTGTTTCCAAGGTGGCCCCATGGGCCAGATCTAAGCATCCTGTGGACCGGATCTGGACCGGGGGGCCTTAAGTTTGACATCCCTGGTCTATGGAGATTCTCAGCCATCCAGGTCATAACTCTCCCAAAGGTGCTTTTTTTCAAGACGCAACTGGACTTCCTTGTTAACAAGAAAGTCCAGTCGCCTCTTGGAAAAAAGCACCTTTGGGATCACCCTTGCTGGATGATCACTATCAAATTGAAAGGAAAAACCTTCTAACTGCATTAGTTACACACCGCCCAATTTCCCTAAGCAATCAAAACTTAATTACAATGCAAAAATAAAAAGTACTGTATTTTTCAGTGTATACGACGCAACTTTTCCCTCCCTAAAAGAGGCTGATAACTTGGGTGCATCTTATACTCTGAATGTAGTTTTTTTATCCAGCCCTAATCATATGATACCGATTTTCCCAGCTCTTACCTTGCAGGGTCTTTCATTGTTTTTCTCTGCGAAGAATGTTTTCCAAGCGCTAAGTCTTTGCAGGGTTTTTTTCATTGCTTTAACTTGTTCCAATAAGTTTCTTTTCAGCTCATTCCTAGCTCTTACCAGCCTGCAAGCTCTTTTATTGTTACTCTCTGCGAATGTTTTCCAAACTCTGCCTTTGTAGGGTTTTTCCCCCTCATTCTCTATTTACTTTGAATGTTTCTTTCCAACCCTAACCAGATGCTAACAATGTTCCCAGCCCTTACCAGCTTGCAAACTCTTTCACTGTTACTCTCTGCAAAGAATGTTTTCCGAGCATTAAGTCTTTGCAGTCTTTTTCCCATTGGCCTAATTTGCTCCAAATGTTTCTTTCCTGCCCTAACCAGGTGATAACAATGTTCCCAGCTCTTACCCACTTGCAAGCTCTTTCATTGTTATTCTCTGCAAAGAATCTTTTTCAAACCCTGTCTTTGTAAGGGTTTTTTTTTCATTGCTTTATTGCTCCAAATATTTCTTTCCAGTCCTAACCAGGTGCTAACGATGTTCCTACCTCTTACTGGCTTGCAAGCTCTTTCATTGTTAGGTCCCACAGTTGGCCTTCTCTGGGTCCCGTCGACTAAACAATGTCGTTTGGCGGGACCCAGGGGAAGAGCCTTCTCTGTGGCGGCCCCGACCCTCTGGAACCAACTCCCCCCACATATCAGAGTTGCCTCCACCCTCCTTGCCTTTCGTAAGCTCCTTAAAACCCACCTCTGTCGTCAGGCATGGGGGAATTGAGATATTCCCTTCCCCCTAGGCTTATAAAATGTATGCATGGTATGTCTGTATGTATGATTGGTTTCTTAAATTGGGTTTTTTTACATTACTTTTAATATTAGATTTGTTCATATTGTCTTTACTGTTGTTAGCCGCCCCGAGTCTACGGAGAGGGGTGGCATACAAATCTAATAAATAAATAAATAAATAAATTGTTACTTTTCCAAGCCCTAAGTCATTGCAGGGTTTTTTCCATTGCTCTTCTTGCTCCAAATGTTTCTTTCCAGGTGCTAATGATGTTTCCAGCTCTTACTGGCTTGCAAGCTCTTTCGTTGTTACTCTCTCCAAATAAAGTTTTTTTTTTAAACCCTAACCAGGGGATTAAATAATGTGCTGAAGTTGACCAGACTAAGGATGCTAGCCAGAATCTGGTAAGCAGATTATTTTCCCTGTTTTCCTTCCCAAAAACTAAGGTGCGTCTTATACTCCAGTGCATCTTATACCCCGAAAAATATGGTATTTCCATTTTCTTAAGACAAAGCATCAGAGGCTCACATAACATTGTCTAGGTAACATTTGTTTAATCAGAACAAAGCACAAATACAGAACTGTTGCAATTCAGTTTTTGTTTAAAAGGTGCGGAGGTGTTCAGACCACGACTGTCGTTACGTGAATGCGCTGGTGCTTCAGCAAAGCCCCTTTGTGGCAAAAGCTTTTCCCGCACTCCACACATTGATAAGGTTTCTCGTGGATGTGCTTCCTTTGGTGGTCGATCAAGCTGTCGCGCCGAGAGAAGCTTCTCCCGCACTCAGGACACGCGTAGGGCCTTTCTCCTGTGTGGATCCGCTGATGGCGTATCAAGTGAGCCCGTTGCCTGAAGAACTGGCCGCACTCGGGGCATTCGAAAGGTCTCTCTCCGGTGTGGATTCTCACGTGTCTTATCAAAGTTTCCCGGGTAGGAAAGTTTTTCCCGCACTCGGGACATTCGTAAAGCCTCTTCCCCACCCGGAGGCCTCTCAAGAAATGTTCTCTTTCTTGGAATATTTTGCCAATATCGGAGTACCCCCGGGGCATCTCAACAGCGTGCAGTTGCTGGTGGTGCATTAAATGTTCTTCCTGACGGAAGCATTTCCCACATTCGGGACATCCGAAAGGCTTTTCCCCCAGTTGAATTCTTGGACATGGTTTTGGTTGGCCGTTTTCTACCCGCATTGGACCTTCGGTGGAGTCCTCCTCACTGGGGTAAGCCATCACAAACCCTGGCTTGTAGTGGTATTTCCTGCAGTACTCTGAAACCAACGGTTCCTCTGCCACAGACTGCAGTTCAGAGGTTTCACTACAGAGGGCGATAAAGTTTTCCAAAGCCTCTCTGGGCTCTGTCTCTAATGGCACCTTCCCCTGCTCCACGCCGGAATCACAACTTTGTTCGTGAACGGTTGTGGTCGCAGGAATGTTCCACTGTGAGAATTCGGTCAATGTCTCTGTCTCTCCTTCCACCTGGGAGCTCTTCAGTTGCATCCAAGGCCTCTTTTCATTACCTGAAGGGAAAGAGAGAGGAACATAGAAACATAGAAGAAGATTGACGGCAGAAAAAGACCTCGTGGTCCATCCAGTCTGCCCTTTTACTATTTCTTGTAATTTTATCTTAGGATGGATATATGTTTGTCCCAGGCATGTTTAAATCCAGTTACTGTGGATTTGCCAATCACGTCCGCTGGAAGTTTGTTCCAAGCATCTACCACTCTTTCAGTAAAATAATATTTTCTCATGTTGCTTCTGACCTCAGATTGTGTCCCCTTGTTCTTGTGTTCACTTTCCTATTAAAAACACTTCCCTCCTGAACCTTATTTACCCCTTTAACACATTTAAATGTTTCGATCATGTCCCCCCTTTCCCTTCTGTCCTCCAGACTATACAGATTGAGTTCACGAAGTCTTTCCTGATACGTTTTATGCTTAAGACCTTCCACCATTCTTGTAGCCCATCTTTGGACCCGTTCAATTTTGTCAATGTCTTTTTGTAGGTGAGGTCTCCAGAACTGAACACAGTACTCCAAATGTGGTCTCACCAGCGCTCTATACAGCGGGATCGCAATCTCCCTCTTCCTGCTTGTTATCCCTCTAGCTATGCAGCCAAGCATCCTACTTGCTTTCCCTGCCGCCTGAACCTTTGTCAGAACCGTTGTCTGAATCTGCTCATTTCTTTCCTACAATCTTTTTATTTTTTAATGGCTGTTCTCACTTCCCACTTCCTTCTTCCTATTCTTTCCTAGCAATGAGCACCCCCAAGAAATAAGTCCACACACACACAGATTTGACAAGATTTAAGCATGTAATTTCTAATAGTTTAGTAGCAAAGGAGGGTTAAAAGACATCAACAAAGCCAGAATTAAATCCGTTCGTCACAGCTGCTCATTCGAGTCTCAAGCAATAATGTAAACTTCCAATTAGTCTCTCTTTGATCTCGGATCTCTAATTAACATGACTCACTTTCAATTGGCAGGAAGCCCCCAGATAAAGATTTCAGCTTCTTAATTTGTAATTCACAGAAACAGTCCAAAAGCATGATCAGAACATCTCTCACATCCGAACGTTGACTTCCGCACTAGCTCGTCACGAGACTCACCCTTAAATAGCCAAAAGGCGTGGCCAAATGTTCTAGAGATCTAGTCATGCAGAGACCTCCTCCTGTTCAGCCATTCATGTCTTCTGACACCCCTGCGCACCCTGGCATCGAGAAGAGGCTATTCCTCCTGAGTCACTCATGGGCACCTCTGGAACTGCAACAGGCCCCGCTTGGCTTTCTGACCCCACATCCTCTCCAACCTCCTCGGTATCAGACTTGGGTGCAAGTATACCAGCCCACACCCATTTCTCGATCCTCAGAATCCGTCATCAGCATAGGTTGCAGACGGGCCACACCACTTCCAACTAAGTTAGAATGTGGTTACTAAACATCCGTCTTCCCTGCCTCGCCATCTGGTTATATGATACACATTATTTATTTATTTATTTATTTATTTATTTATTTATTTGATTTATATGCCGCCCCTCTCCGTAGACTTGGGGCGGCTAACAACAGTAAAAAACAATATAAACAAATCTAATATTAAAAGTAGTTTAAAAACCCCAATTTAAGAAACCAATCATACATACAAACATACCATGCATAAATGTTGTAAGCCTAGGGGGAAGGGAATATTTCAATTCCCCCATGCCTGACGACAGAGGTGGGTTTTAAGAAGCTTACGAAAGGCAAGGAGGGTGGGGGCAACTCTAATATCTGGGGGGAGTTGGTTCCAGAGGGTCGGGGCCGCCACAGAGAAGGCTCTTCCCCTGGGTCCCGCCAGACGACATTGTTTAGTCGACGGGACCCGGAGAAGGCCAACTCTGTACATTCAGGGATTCAGAACGCGATAATTAAAAGTTATTAAATGTATAACGATGGAATTGCCTTGGTTCTCCTCAGTGGTATGTAGGATGTGAGCCAAGAAAATATTGGGTTACATTTCATATGGTGGAAATATACAGATAGTCCTCATTTAATGATCAGTTGCTTAGCAACCGTTGATAAGGAGCCCTGCTAGTGCAGTGGTTAGAATGCAATATTGCAGGGTTAATTCAGCTCACCACCAGTTCGATCCTGACCAAGCATGGAAGATCACATTAGCAACTCATTAGGACTAATAAAACTTAGTAAAAGCTACATTCAAAGACGCACCCAATTTTTCATCCTCTTTTAGGGGGAGAAAGGTGTGACTTATTCTTCAAAAAATATGGTATATGCCACTCAAATCATGCTTTACGGCCCACTCGGTAGCTTATTGCCCCCTAACAATGTGGGCCTTCATTTTACCTCAGACCTTGGAAGGACGGAAAGCTGAATCAATCTTGAGCCGGTGAGAATCGAACCTCTAGCAGTTGGTAGTGTTAGCCTGCAATAATGCATTCTAACCACTGCCCTACCATGATTCAAAATCTGCCCTTCCAGAGAGACACATGCAACAGACCGCACTGCCGTATTATGTACAAGTTGATGTTTCCATGCTTTAGGTTCAAATCCCAGTAAGGGTGTGGCTACCTGATGAAGGCAAATAAGCCCAAAATAGATCTATTGTAGTCTCCCTTCCTTTTCACGATCAGCAAAACATTTATAGATTATAGCTGACGGCTATAAAAAGCTTACCTGCCTTGCAATATGGCCCCTAGTAGGGCCAAGAGGCTCTGTGGTGCTCTTTCAATATACCAGGGTGACTGAACAAAAAAATCACACATAACCCTTCCCTGGTACAAGCTGATACAGGAGATGAGCCTGTAGTCTAATGGCTAAGGTCTCTGCCTTAGAAGGCAAAGGCCCCAGGTTCAAATCCTACTAAGGATGTTGCTACCTGATGAGGGCAAATAAGCCCGAAACCCTCCCACTCGTCATCTTCAGGCTGGTGCTTCTGTCCTTGTTCTAGGGTGAACACAGGACAGAAGCACCAGCCTGAAGATGACGAGTGAGACCTCGTCGAAACGTCGCCAGAAATTTCTAAATCCTACACAGGAAGAAACCCGAATATACCAAGACCGTCATACCTGTACCCATGAAAATCTATGAAAACAAATACATACATATATACACAAAAATATGTAACCCTTCCCTGGTGCAGAGCTGAAGGGATTGGATACTTTAGCCTAGAGGATAATTCTCTGCCTTACAAGGCAAAGGTTGCAGGTTCAAGTCCCAGTGGGTATGGCTAGCTGATGAGGCCAAAATAAGGCCGAAATAGATCTATCCTAGTCTCCCTTAATTTTCAAATTCAGCAAAAAAACAAAACAACATATATTTCAACTCGCTGATCAAGATCAAAAAAGTAAGGCATAGACAGATTTCAATACAATCTCTTTAATGTTCACCTTAAGAGTTAATACAGAACCTTAGAAAATAACAGAATAACAAGAGTTGGAAGGGACTGTCGAGGTCTTCTAGTTCAACCGCTGATCAAGCAGGGAGACCCTACACTGTTCCAGACAACTGGCTGGCCAATCTCTTCTTAAAAACCTCAGTGATGGAGCATTTACAAGTTTGGGAGGCAAATTGTTCCACTGGTTAACTGTTCTCGGTTACAAAGTTTCTCCTTAATTCTAGGTTGCTTCTCTCCTTATTTAATTTCCACCCATTGCTTCTTCTACCCTCAGGTGCTTTGGAGAACAGGGGGACTCCTTCTTCTTTGTGTGCAACTCCTGAGATATTGGAACATAGAAACATAGAAGTCTGACAGCAGAAAAAGACCTCATGGTCCATCTAGTCTGCCCTTATACTATTTTCTGTATTTTATCTTAGGATGGATATATGTTTATCCCAGGCATGTTTAAATTCAGTTACTGTGGATTTATCTACCACGTCTGCTGGAAGTTTGTTCCAAGCATCTACTACTCTTTCAGTAAAATAATATTTTCTCATGTTGCTTCTGATCTTTCCCCCAACTAACCTCAGATTGTGCCCCCTTGTTCTTGTGAACACTGCTATCATGTCTCCTTCTTTTCATTAAACTAGCCATGCCTAGTTCCTGCAACCGTTCTTCATATGTTTTGGCCTCTAGTCCCTTAATCGTCTTTGTCGCTCTTCTCTGCACTCTTTCTAGGGTCTCAACATCCTTTTTTAAAAATACGGTGACCAAAACTGGATTCCAGGTGCGGCCTTACAAAGACTTTGTAAAGCAGTACAGTGATCCCTCTATTATCGCGAGGGTTCCGTTCCAAGATCCCTCGCGATAATCGATTTTTCGCGATGTAGGGTTGCGGAAGTAAAAACACCATCTGCGCATGTGCGCCCTTTTTTCTATGGCCGCGCATGCGTAGATGGTGGAGTTTGCGTTCCCCGCCACCCACGCAAAGGGGAAACCCCGATTCGGCTCCTCGCTGCTGCTGCACTATCGAGCAGATCAGCTGCTGGGCGGCCGAAGGAACCTTCCCTGGGTCTTCCCGGCCGCCCACACAAAGGGGAAACCCCGGCTCCTTGCTGATGCCCCCGCTCGCCTGCCCGCCGCCCGCCAGCAAGAGGGGGAGAGATAGAGAGAGAGAAGGAAAGAAAGAGATGAGAGAGGGAGGAAGAGAGTGTGAGAGAGGAAGAAGCAAGATAGAGAAAGAGAGAGAGAAAGAAAGATGAGAAAGGAAGGAAGAAAGTGACGTCATCGGGTGGAAAAATCGCGATATAGCGTTTCGCGAAGATCGAGATCGCGAAACTCGAGGGATCACTGTACTTCCAAAGGTGCTTTTTCAAGAGGCAGATTGAACTTCTTGTCTTTTCCCTTTCAAGACTTCCTTTCTTTTGCTTCTCATCCAAGAAACTTCTTCAACTCTTCCAGTCCCCACCGTCCAAGTCAGAGCTGTAGAAGCTTCCCGAATAAGAAGTGAAAACGTTTTGAAAGAAAACAGGAAGTTCAGGTGCCTGTTGGGGGGGGAAAAAGCACCTTTAGCGATAGCAATAGCATTCAGACTTATAGACCGCTTCATAGTGCTTTTACAGCCCTCTCTAAGCGGTTTACAAAGTCAGCATATCTCCCCCAAACAATCCGGGTCCTCATTTTACCCGCCTCAGAAGGATGCAAGACTGAGTCAACCTTGAGCCAGTGGTGAGATTTGAACGCCCTTCATGGCACGGGACCAGATTATCTCTGGGACCACCTTCTGCCGCACGAATCCCAGCGACCAGTTAGGTCCCACAGAGTGGACCTTCTCCGGGTCCCGTTGACTAAACAATGTCGTTTGGCGGGACCCAGGGGAAGAGCCTTCTCTGTGGTGGCCCTGGCCCTCTGGAACCATCTCCCCCCAGAGATTAGAGTTGCCCCCACCCTCCTCGCCTTTCGTAAGCTCCTTAAAACCCACCTCTGCCATCAGGCATGGGGGAACTGAGATATTCCTTCCCCCTAGGCCTTACAATTTATGCATGGTATGTTTGCGTGTATGTTTGGTTTTATAATAAGTATTTTTTAGTTGTTTTAGTATTGGATTGTTACATGTTGATTTTATCATTGTTGTTAGCCGCCCTGAGTCTACGGAGAGGGGCGGCATACAAATCCAATAAATAATAATAATAATAACTGCTGAACTACAACTAGCAGTTAGCTGAAGTACAGTGCTGCACTCTAACCACTGTGCCACCCCGGCAACCACCTTTGGGACAACCGTGACCTGGATGATGGAGAATCTCCACAGACAAGCGGTACTAGTCCTTTACACGCTCAAGTCCATCCCTCAGTTCATGAAATCTAGGGTTGCATTTTGTTTGTTAAAGTGGAGTTTCAAGTGATTCAAAACACTTTTTCCCAAATTGCTAGCCACATGGGCTGAGTTGCTGGTCTCTCACAGTGGTCTAGAACAGGGCTCTCCAATCTTATGTCAATGTTCCAGGTAACATCCGAACTAAATCAGAGTCCGAGTCAAAAGTACTCCTCAAAGTTCCACTTTATTGTCGAAGTCATCCTGGCACCGACTTGGAAACCTGAATCCGAGTTTCCCACTCAGTTCATATCCCTTGTCCTCCACCCACAAACTTGTCATGTTGCCCACTCAGATTGTGCCAGCGTGGCAATTCTTTCCTCCACTTCCGCCCAGGTGGGTGGGCTTAGGATGTCCTTGAACCACTCAAAAGAATGTTTTGTGGCTGCATCTGTTCCCTTATGAAAATCAATCCCTCCCGGTGAACTGGACAGGACACTATTAAAAAATGATGAAAAATTAATCGGTAAAATATATAAATTTTTGATTCGTTACGAGACAGAAGTGGAAATTGTAAAAGAGAATATGATAAGCTGGGGAATGAATTTTGGCTATACAATTGAATTAGAAAAATGGGGAATATTATGTACTAGCAATTGGCGGATGACAAAATCGACTGCATTCAAGGAAAACCAGTTAAAAATGTTTTACAGGTGGCACCTATCGCCAGAAAGACTAGCAAAAATGTTCCCCAAAACCTCTCCATTATGCTGGAAGTGTAAAAAAGAAAGAGGCACGTTCTACCATCAATGGTGGACATGCACACAGGCAAAAAATTTCTGGAATAAAATAACAAATTGGTTAAAAGAAATAGTAAATGAAGAAATTGAAAAAAAACCAGAATTATATTTATTGGGTATTTTTAATAAAAAATAATAGAAAAAGAGGTAAGATACCTAGTTTTACATATTTACTAACAGCTGCCAGAATAGTATATGCCCAACAATGGAAAATAGACAAACTACCGGAAGAAAATATAATAATTTAAAAGATACTAGACTGTGCGGAGATGGACAGGTTATCTAAAAGATTAGAGGGAAAAGAAGAATCAGATTCCTATAAAATATGGGCAAAATTTTATGATTGGCTAAAGAAAAGAGCAACAAAGAAATAAATAAAAATCTACGCAAAGCAACACGTCGAATAAAAGAATTGAAAAATTAATACTATGTGAAAGAAGTAAAATTCTCTGATCACACACCTAAAAAGTGGGGGAACTTTCATTTCCCAAATGTTGTATGTTTATGTCTTTATGTATGTTTTTTCTTTTTTCTTGTATGTTATATTTGAAAAAAAAACAAATAAAAAAAAAATTTAAAAGAAAATCAATCCCTCCCAAGTTCCCATAAACATCATAGAGAGTGTGGCAAGCCGTTAATTTATCACCAACCTCTGCACCGGCTTGACACCTTGGCTACTTTAAGACTGGTGGACCTCAACTCCCAGAATTCCTCAGCCAGCTTTGCTTTGTTGGCTGAGGAACTCTGGGAGTTGAAGTCCAGACGTCTTAAAGGGGCCAAGCTTGGAGACCCCTGGCCTGGAACTTGTGGGGATACTTCCAACACCATGTTGGTTAAATATCTTCTAACAATGTCTTTCGTCGTCGTCAGCCATTCAGTCCTGTGTGACCCTCAGCCACTCTATGGTTCAGCCTAGAGTGGCCGATGTGTCCAGACACGACTGAAAATGGCTGACGATAAAAGACACCGCTTAAAGATATAGGCAGTCGTCTATTTACAAGAGTTCACTTAATGACTGTTCAAAGTTACAACGCTGAAAAAAGTGATTTATGACAACTTTTCACATTTACCATCTTTGTTAGCACCTCCCATGACTGTGTGATCAAAATTCAGGTGTTTGGTTCACACTTATGTCCCAACTTGGCAACTGGCTCACTTATGATACTTGTGTCCCAAGGTCATATGATCCCCTTTATTTATTTATTTTATTTATTTATTAGTTATTAATTGGACTTGTATGCCACCCCTCTCCGTGGACTCGGGGCATCTCACGACATATAAAAAAAACAATATACAATAAGACATCTGAAATCCAATTAATATAAATAACTAATCTAAAACCATTCTAAAAAGGCTAAAGCCTAAAAAAAATCATTCATTCGGATTCAAACCACAAACCTACATTTTTTGGGTAGATTTTGTTGAGCAAAATCAACGGGAATGCCAGATTCGCTATAATAATCGTTTTACTTGTATTAACTAACACAATACCAAAAATATCCCACCATTTATTTATGCTGGCGGGGGAATTCTGGGAGTTGAAGTCCGCAGATCTTCAAGTTGCCAAGCGTTCAACATACAGGCGGTCTTCGGCTTACGACTACAACTGAGACCCAAATTTCTAATGTTAAGTGAGACATTGGTTAAGTCTCCCCATTTTACGACCACTTGTTATGTGAATCACCATGGTTGACAAGTCAGTAACATGGTCGTTAAATGAATCTGGCTTTCCCATTGATTTTGCTCCTCAGGTTGCAAAAGGAGATCCCCCCCGAGATCCCGCAACCGTCATAAAAATGAATCCGCTGCCAACTGACTGAATTTTGATCATGTGATCAAGTGAGGCTGCAAAGCTCGTAACTGTGAAAAATGGCCGTCACTTTTTTCTGTGCCGTTGTTAACTTCGAGCCTCCACCAACTGAATGGCTGAAAATTGAGGACTACCCATCCTGTTCTAGCCTTGTCTGTAAACAAACCTTGTCAAAAGATCCAAAAACACAAGATTGCGGTCAAACCCACCATAATTATGGTTCTTCCAGGCCTCCAGTTAGGATGTTCTTGCAGTATGTACTGTTGTATAGGCTAGTCCTTGACTCACATTTCCTTTGGTGACGGTTCGAAGTTACCACGTCACTGGGAAAAAGTGACTTCAGACTAGGAGTGTCAAAGTTGCGGCCCACAGGCTGGATGTGTCACGCACTGTCCAGGCCTATGCCTGGTTTAATGAAGTGTGGAGGAGTTTATTTATTAATTAATTTATTAATCAGATTTGTATGCCGCCCCTCTCCGCAGACTCGGGGCGGCTAACAACAATAAAGACAATGTAAACAAATCTAATATTAAAAATAATCTAAAAATCCCCAATTTAAAGAACTAATCATACATACAAACATACCATGTATAAATTCTATAAGCCTAGGGGGAAGGGAAAATTTCAATTCCCCCATGCCTGACGACAGAGGTGGGTTTTGAGGAGCTTACGAAAGGCAAGGAGGGTGGGGGCAACTCTGATATCCAGGGGGAGTTGGTTCCAGAGGGTCGGGGCCGCCACAGAGAAGGCTCTTCCCCTGGGTCCCGCCAGACGACATTGCTTAGTCGACGGGACCCGGAGAAGGGACCTAACCGATCGCTGGGATTCGTGTGGCAGAAGGCGGTCCCGGAGATATTCTGGTCCGATGCCATGAAGGACACTTTGAATTGAAACCGATCGGCAACCAATGCAGACTGCGGAGTGTTGGAGTAAAATGGGCAAATTTAGAAAAGCCCATAATTGCTCTCGCAGCTGCATTCTGCACGATCTGAAGTTTCCGAACACTTTTCAAAGGTAGCCCCATGTAGAGAGCGTTACAGTAGTTGAGCCTCGAGGTGATGAGGGCATGAGTGACTGTGAGCAGTGAGTCCCGGTCCAGGTAGGGTCACAACTGGTGCACCAGGCGAACCTGGGCAAACGGCCCCCTCGCCACAGCCAAAAGATGTTTCTCTAATGTGAGCTGTGGATCGAGGAGGACGCCCCTCGATCGAGGAGTTGGGATACATCATGTGACGTTGTGAGTTTGACACCTTTGCTTACGACCGTTTCTGCATCCCCATGGACATATGATCCAAATTTGACTGCTTGGCAACCAACTCATGTTTACAACAGTCGTAAGATTAGCCAGGATCATGGGATCTCTTTTGGTGACCTTCTCACAAGCCAATTCAATAGGGAAGCCAGATTCACTTAAAAAAACCCATGTGACTAACTTAAGAACTGCCATTATTCACTTCACAAGAAAGGTTGTAAAACGAGGAAAATTCACTTAGCAGCTATCTCCCTTAGCAACCTCAGCTTTAGGCTCCATTGTGGTCGTAAGTCCACATACTTGTACATGGTTTCATTTACCATATTTTTCGGAGTATAAGACCCATTGGAGTATATGATGCACTCTGGTCAGCTTCAACACATTGTTTTATCCCCTGGTTAGGGCTGAAAAAAAACTTATTCGGAGGGAGTAGCAATAAAAAGGCAGAATTTATATGCCGCCCAGTTCCAGTGCTTCGGGAGTTAGGCACAGTGATGGGCTCCTACGGGAACAGTCAGGAACGCAATTCCGGTAGCAAATTTTGGAGCTCCACGCCAGAGCACCCAATTTGCACTGAAAGATGTTGAAACAAAACGTATAAGCCATGCCCAAGGCGTAGTAGTAAAAAATTTTGGTAGCCCATCACTGGTTAGGCGGCATATAAAGTAATAAAATAAATAAATAAAATAATTTTTAAACATAGAAACATAGAAACAAAGACCTCATGGTCCTTCTAGTCTGCCCTTATACTATTTTCTGTATTTTATCTTAGGATGGATATATGTTTATCCCAGGCATGTTTAAATTCTGCTGCACGAATCCCAGCGACCGATTAGGTCCCACAGAGTGGGCCTTCTCCGGGTCCCGTCAACTAAACAATGTCGGTTGGCGGGCCCCAGGGGAAGAACCTTCTCTGTGGTGTCCCCGACTCTCAGGAACCAGCTCCCCCCAGAGATTAGAACTGCCCCTACCCTCCTTGAATTTCGCAAACTCCTTAAAACCCACCTTTGTCGTCAGGCATGGGGGAACTGAGATATCTCCCCGGGCCTATATAATTTATGTATGGTATGTTTGTAGGTATGTCTGCTTAATAATGGGTTTTTTTAACTATTTTAAATTGTAAATTATTAGATTTGTCAGGAACTGTTTTTATTGTATTGTGAGCCGCCCCGAGTCTACGGAGAGGGGCGGCATACAAATCTAATAAATAAATAAATAAATTCAGTTACTGTGGATTTACCAACCACGTCTGCTGGAAGTTTGTTCCAAGGATCTACTACTCTTTCAGTAAAATAATATTTTCTCATGTTGCTTTTGATCTTTCCCCCAACTAACTTCAGATTGTGTCCCCTTGGTCTTGTGTTCACTCTCCTATTAAAGACACTTCCCTCCGGGACCAGCAAAGGCCTGGAGAAAACCTTCTTCCAAGAGAATAGCAATGAAAAAGCCTGCAAAAGTTTTAGGGCTGTGAAAAACATCGCCAGAGAGAGTAGCAACCTAGATACAAGGAGAAACTTTATGATGGTGAGAGCGATCAACCAGTGGAACAGGAGTTGCCTGCAGAGGTTGTGAGAGCTCCAACACTTGAGACTTTCAAAGAGAGATTGGATTGTCATTTGTCGGAAATGCTAGAATGGGGGGTTGGACTAGATGACTTACAAGGTCCCTTCCAACTATAATAATAATAATAATAGAAACATAGAAGTCTGACGGCAGAAAAAGACCTCATGGTCCATCTAGTCTGCCCTTATACTATTTTCTGTATTTTATCTTAGGATGAATATATGTTTATCCCAGGCATGTTTAAATTCAGTTACTGTGGATTTATCTACCACGTCTGCTGGAAGTTTGTTCCAAGGATCTACTACTCTTTCAGTAAAATAATATTTTCTCATGTTGCTTTTGATCTTTCCCCCAACTAACTTCAGATTGTGTCCCCTTGTTCTTGTGTTCACTTTCCTATTAAAAACACTTCCCTCCTGGACCTTATTTAACACTTTAACATATTTAAATATTTCGATCATGTCCCCCCTTTTCCTTCTGTCCTCCAGACTATACAGATTGAGTTCATTAAGTCTTTCCTGATACGTTTTATGCTTAAGACCTTCCACCATTCTTGTAGCCCGTCTTTGGACCCGTTCAATTTTGTCAATATCTTTTTGTAGGTGAGGTCTCCAGAACTGAACACAGTATTCCACCAGCATTCTAAATAGCGGGATCATAATCTCCCTCTTCCTGCTTGTTATACCTCTAGCTATGCAGCCAAGCATCCTACTTGCTTTCCCTACTGCCTGACTGCACTGTTCATCCATTTTGAAACTGTCAGAAATCACTACCCCTAAATCCTTTTCTTCTGAAGTATTTGCTAACACAGAACTGCCAATGCAATACTCAGATTGAGGATTCCTTTTCCCCAAGTGCATTATTTTACATTTGGAAACATTAAACTGCAGTTTCCTATAATAACCTGTAAATCTGTAAAAAAAAATCCTGCAAACTGGTAAGAGCCTGGAAGATCCTTAGCACCTTGTTAGGGCTGGAAAAAAACATTTTTCAGAGCAAGCAGCAATGAAAAAAAGCCTGCAAAGATTAGGGCTGGAAAAACCATACTTTGGAGGGAGCAGCAATGAAAAATCCTGCAAGAATCCAGAAGATCATTAGCATCTTATTAGGGCTGTAAAAAAAGAACTTCAAAAAAAAAGCTACGCACCCAAATTTTCAGCCTCTTTTAGGAGGGAAATAAGGTGCGTCTTATACACCGAAAAATATTTATATTTATTTGTGCTTTCATTGGCTATGACGTAGCGAGCTGCCCACAGTGGAACTAGAATCAGATGAACCCCTCAATCTAATAAATTAAATAAACAACCGTGTGATCAAGCTCAACCTTTTACACTGATACTTTCACAATAAAGGGGTGGAGCTTTGGCTTCATGGCGACAACCGTCTTCTAGAAATTTCTGCTACTCCGGCACAAACCTTGTTTCAAAATTTCAGTGATAACGTTTTTGTATTTTTTGTGTTTTCACACTGCCCTAATCCAGGACAACTACAGGCTGTTTACAACAATCTAAACAGTGTAAAAGTTATAATAAAAAACTTGTGTTTTTTTAAAATAAGCATCAAATACAGGTAGTCCTTGACTTACGACCACAACACAAAAACCAAAATTTCTGTTGTTAATGGAGACATTGGTTAAGTGCCCCATTTTACAACCTTTTGTGCCACAATTGTTAAGTTAATCACCACAGTTGTTCAGCTAGTAACATGGTTATTAAGTGAATCTGATTTCCTCATTGACTTTGCTTGTCAGAATGTCGCAAAAAGAGATCACGTGACCCCGGGACGCTGCAACAGTCATAAGGATGAGTCAGTTGCCAATTTATCATGTGACTATGCGAATATTGCACTGGTTGTGTAAAAAACAGTCTTAAGTCACATTTTCCAGGGCAGTTGTAACGTTGAATAGTCACTAAGCGAATTGTTGTAAATCAAGGACTACCTGTAACCAAAAGTAACTCAAAGGAAATTGTAGATAAATTTAAAGAAAAAAAAAACCAAACTCCATGATTTTCATCCCAAAAGGCCCTACAAAAAAGATCTTTTTCTCAGGAACTCCTCGACTTTTCACCACAATCGGGACGAGAATGTCCGTGGCTTAAGCGACATGGTCGTTAAATGAGTCATTTTATGGCCTTTTTACTTTCCCCATTGATTTTGCGCCAGATAATTCACAAATGTTACCTCAGGATAAGTACAGGGAGTCTTCGACTTACCCCCAAAACTGAGCCCCAGAATTCCCGTTGCTCAGTGAGGAAGGTGTTAAGTGAGCTTTGCCTCCTTTTGATGACTTTTCTTGCCACAGTTGCTAAGTGAATCACCTCAGTTGTTAAACTAGTCACATAGTTGTGAAGTGAATCCGGCTTCCCCGTTGTCTTTGCCGAACAGGTCGAAAAAGGGGATCGATCGCGTGACCCCGAGACACTGCAACCATCATAAATGAGTCAACTAACCAAGCATCTGAATGTAAATCACGTGACCATGGAGATACGGCAACGGTCGTTAAGTGTGACATCATCTGTATCATCTGACGGCTGCTGTGCCCCTCAGCTGGACCAGTGAAAAAGAGGACAGGCAGCATCTGGCCCGTTACAGAAAAAAATGGCTGACTCCTGACACATTTAGAAGCTGGAAATTCATCTAAAAAAACTTTTTTGAGGAAAAACATTCAAAACTGAGAATGTGCCCTTCTCTGGATATTCCTCAAGTTATGGGCACAAATTGAGGCCAGAATTTCCACGGCTTTAAGCAAGGCCTTGAAACAAGTTGTGCCCGTTTTTGTTTTTTTTTACCACGGAATCGCTGTCAGGCCGAAGCCATCGTTTTGAGTTAGAGACTTTGGCCTGCCACAAGTAGAATAGTACTGTGGGAATTGGGGAAGGGTGGTTGCATGAGGGAGAAAGATACTATCCACAACAAATTTCTTCCAGAAGATTCAAGGTCATCCTTTGTTCAACACCAGCCGGAAGTATACGGGAGGGTTGTGGATGTTGAGAAAACCAGAGTGGTCCACACGATGAAGTTATGGGTGTGGAGACGAGAGATGAACCTTAACCTGGGTGGGGATCTGTAGGAAAAGTTAGTATCGGTTTGGCTACAGTACGTATCCCACACGGCTCTGTTAATAAATTGGAACTTGGAAGAAGGCCAAGGTTTGGACTCTGATTTATTTTTCGGATGTTTACTGGGATGCTGACACGCTGCAGTTGTTAAGTAAATTACTGCAAGTTCTTAAACAAATCTGCCTTCCCACATTGACTCGGCTGGTCAGCAGCTGACTAGGAAAGTCATAAACGGCAATCAGGTGACTCCAGGATGCAGCAACAGTCACAATTCCACGCCGGTGGCCATGTTTGATCATGTGATCGTGGAGATACCGCAAGGATCCTAACTTTACCAGCTGTAAGCCCCCCATTTCAGGGCCATTTTAACTCCAAACAGTCAGTAAACGATTGGTTGTTAAGTTGAAGACTACTAGGAGTGGCCAGTTTTCGAGACGTTAACCTGATTTACCCCGTAAATCAAGAAAGCAAATTTATTCATCTGTAGTAACTGCAATTATAGCAGATATGTTAAACCAGTTGTGCTACTTATACTAACTATTACTTTAAAAAAAAAAAGCCACATTAAACCACCCCAATTCGCTGGCATAGAAATTCAGTAAACGTAAAAGAAAGAAAGGAATTAACAGAATTGCAGAGCTGACTGGATTCCAGGAAGGCTGCTGTGGCCTATCAGGAAATTACTGACACCCCAAACTCCTCACCGTCCTCAATAGCAATAGCTTAGACTTATCTACCGCTCTACAATGTTTTACAGCCCTCTATAAGCGGTTTACAGTCAGCATATCCCCCCGCCCCCTCCAACGATCGGGGTCCTCATTTTACCTCAGACCTCGGAAGGATGGAAGGCTGACTTGACCTTAAGCCAGGGAAGATCGAACTCCTGGCAGTCGGCAGAGTTAGCCTGCAGTACTGCATTATAACCACTGCACCAGCACAGCTCACAGCAGTCTAACTCTCACCAACCTACGGCAATAGCACTTAGACTTCTATACCACTTTATAGCCCTCTCTAAGCGGTTTACAAGTGTCGGCCAACAATCTAGGTCCTCATTTGACCGACCTTGGAAGGATAGAAGGCTGAGTCAAACCTTGAATTGAACTGCTGGCCGTTGGCAGAGTTAACCTGCAGTACGGCATCGTAACGACTGCACCACCGCGGCTCACCAAACGGGCCGTGAAGTTTCATTTGGGATCTACTTTGTTGTGAAGGAGCCGGCATCTAACGCACTTCCTTCGATTCTATGATTGTAAAGAAAGAGAGACGAGAGGGCAAAACACCCAAGCCCAAGCCCTGAGGAGGGGGTGATCCTACTAACCAGCTAACGCACGACCCGAAAAACGAGGTCAGCACTGAAACCGTGCCGGCAGACAACGCTTCCTTTTCAAGCGAATGCTTCTGTCTGACAAGCCTCCCTGAGAAGAGGGGGGAGCAGGAGCGGGAGGAGAAGTGGAAGAGGCCTCAGAATTGTTGCATGGCTCTGCCGAGTCTTGGGACTCTGTCGATGTTTCAGAACGGGGCGTTGGGGAAGGAAAGGAGGCCTCTTGGACAGGGGAGGTAAGAACGGGCAGAGACGGAGCCGTACGGCCCTTGCAAATGATGGACAAGACATCCTGGAGGATTCCGGTCCGGTTCGAGTGCCCGGCTTGAAGGTTCCAGCCTTTCTCGCGTAAGTAGCCTTCCAGCTTCTCCACCGCTTTCCTTTCGCACTCTTCCCACGCCTTCTCGATTTCACTAGAGGGTGCCGGGTCGGCCTTGTGGGAGCCCGGCAGGGCCGGGTCTTTGAGAGGGCTTCCCGTCGCAGGGTCCCCAATTCCGCCTCGGCCGAAGTCCGCTCTCCTTTCCTGCCAGGACTTGCGAATGCTTCTCATCCGTTCGGCGTTGGTCATTGATAGCTTTTGGCTTCCTGTGAGGGGAGGAAGAGAGAAACACCGGCGTCTTAAAAGAGTAAATGTGTTGCTGGGACAGAGACTTGTATCTGTGCATGCACCCATCAGCCTTTTTCTGGCCTTTGAAGGAAAAAAATACACAACGAGGTGTGACGGCATGGGTGCAGCTGCTTTCTTTGTCTGGGATTTTAAAAAAGGAATGTGTGGCAACAATATTGTGGAAAGAGGTGAAAGAGCCTAAGACAGTGACAGCGAAACTGTTTTCCCACACCTATCATTCAATATCCAGGGAGGGCAAAAACAGCTTCCCCTGCCCCCCCTAGAGGCCCTCTGGAGGCCGGAAGTGGCCCATTTCCTTACTTCCGGTGGGACCAGTAGGCCCGTTTTTCACCCTCCCCAGGCTGCAGAGGATTCTCTAGCTAGAGCAGTGATGGTGAACCTATGGCATGGGTGCCACAGGTGGTACACAGAGCCATATCTGCTGGGCCGTAAGCTGTTGCCCTAGTTCAACTCCAATATTTATTTATTTTTATTTTATTTACTTATTTTGTCCAATACAAATTGAAAGTTAAGGAGAATAAAAATGTGTAGTAGTAAATATCAGGGAAGGGATAGAAGAAGAGATATGAGAATAGAATACATCAATGAAGAGTAGAGGAAGGATATATGGATGGGAGAAAAGATATATAAAAATATAGGAGAAACAATTGGACAGGGGACAGGAGGCACACTAGTGCACTTATGCTCGCCCCTTACTGACCTCTAAGGAATCTGGAGAAGTCAACCATGGAAAGTCTAAGGGAAAAATGTTGGGGGTTGACACCACGGAGTCTGGTAATGAGTTCCACGCTTCAACAACTCGATTGCTAAAGTCATATTTTTTACAGTCAAGTTTGGAGTGGTTGATATTAAGTTTGAACTTGTTGCGTACTCTTGTGTTATTGCGGTTGAAGCTGAAGTAGTTGTTGACAGGCAGGATGTTGCAGCATATGATCTTGTGGGCAATACTTAGATCATGTTTAAGGCGTCGTAGTTCTAAACTTTCTAGACCCAGGATTGTAAGTCTATTTTCGTAGGGTAATATGCATGTGTGTGCTGGCCAGCTGATTTTTGGTTCATACAGAGGCTCTGGGAGGGCGGTTTTTGGCTTCCACAGAGCCTCCATGGGTGGGGTGGGACGTTTTTACCCTCCCACAGCTCCAGGGAAGCCTGTGGGGGGCAAAACACGAGCCTATTGGGCCCACCAAAGCACGAGCCTATTGGGAAACAGGCTGTTTCTGGCCTCCAGGGGGCCTTCGGGAGGGGTGTGTGTGAGAGAAGCTGTTTTCACCCACCCAGGCATTGAATTATGGGTGTGGGCACTCATGCATGTACGATAGCATGCGCCCACATTCTTTGGGCACCCAAGGAAAAAAAGGTTCGCCATCACTGCCCTAGAGCCTGGGGAAAGCAAAAATGACCCTCCACCCTCCCGAAGCCCAAAACACCTTCCCTACGGCACACGTTCACCATCACTGGCCTAAGATAACCGCCCTGGAAACAATTTCTGAGCTTGGTGGTTTTCCTTAAACATTTCATTACCAAACAAAGTAACATTCATTCATTCATTTACTAGATTTGTATGCCGCCCCTCTCCGAAGACTTGGGGTGGCATACAAATCTAATAGTATCATCCTCAGTGTATCAATTATCTAGTTGGTATGAAATGTCTACAAAAAAAACACCACACCCGAGGAGCAACAAAGACCACACAATTCAACCCTGAGCTACAAATATTATCTTCTATATTCAATTTACAGGAAGGCCATACTCTAAATAGGATGATAGAGATACATTCCTAAAGAAAGACGAATAGAATAGAATAGAATACAACAGAACAGAATAACTGTGGCAACAGTTAAAACAATCAACTTCTGCCTCCAGAAGTTGTGAGTTCTCCAACAATGAGATATCCCCTCCCGGAATTGAAATATCCCCTCCCCCTAGGCTTATAAAATTTATGCATGGTATGTCTGTGTGTATGATTAGTTTCTTAAATAAGGGTTTTTAAAATTAACTTAAATATTAGATTTGTTCATATTGTTTCACTATTGTTGTTAGCCGCCCCGAGTCTACGGAGAAGGGCGGCATACAAATCTAATAAATAAAATAAATAAATTGTAAGTTTGTTAAACTAAAAAAGAGAGAGATTGGACAGCCATTTTGTCCGAAATGGTGTAGACCAAGGGTGTCAAACTCCATTTCATTGAGGGCCACGTCAGGGTTGTGTTTGATCTCAGGTGGGGGGTGGGGCCACGGCCACAGTGGATGTGACCCACTAGTCACCACTCGTGTTGGGAGGGTGTGCCTGTGGTGGCTCAAGCACTCTGCCAGCGAACGTGGGCTCCTGGTCTCTGTTTTCGGCTGCGATGGCCTCCTGCAACCCTCTGCCAGCAAAAAGGGAGCTCAGGAGTGCGTTTCCATTTTCTCCAGCAGAGGTAACATAACTTGGTCTTTCATTGTTTCCAGGGCAACCCCGGTCCGGATGTGGCCTGCGGGCCTTGAGTTTGACACCCCTGCTACCGTGTTTCCCCGATAGTAAGACACCCCCGATTGTAAGACGTATCGGGGGTTTCAGGGGGGTCGGCTAATATAAGCCGTACCCCAAAAGTAAGACATATGTCTTACTTTCGGGGAAACACGGGGGTATTGCCGGGGGGGGGGAGCCCGATGACGTCGGGAAGACCCAGGGAAGGTTTCTTCGGCCGCCCAGCAGCTGATCTGCTCGGCAGCGCGGCAGCAGCCCTGGTGGCGGTTCCCTCGGCAGCGGGGTGGCAGGGAGAGGCTTGCGGCCGCCGAGCAGGTCAAACCGAAGGACGGCGCTGGCCCGAAGCGAGCCGAGCGGGCGGCGGCTTGCAGCGAAGGCGCTCGTCCCAGCAGCCGAGTCCTGCCGAGGCTCGGCTGCAAGCGGCCAGCGAGGCCGACCGGCTCCGAGGCGAGCGGCCGGAGCTGCGCCCTCCTTCGCCCGCCTCCTTTCCGGCAGGCAGGTGGGGCTGCCCAACTGCGCAGAGCGGCTCCTCCCCTCCAGACACACGCTTCCCCGACACGCGTCTGCGGCTCCACGCGTGCACCAAGGGAAATCCTTTGTGCCTTGCCGCCGAGCTCTCCCACCTGCTCGGCGGCCGCAAGCCTCTCCCTGCCACCGCGCTGCCGAGGGAACCGCCGCCAGGGCTGCTGCCGCGCTGCCGAGCAGATCAGCTGCTGGGCGGCCGAAGAAACCTTCCCTGGGTCTTCCCCGCCGCCCACGCAAAGGGGAAACCCCAATCTTCGCCTCCTCGCTGCTGCGCCGCTGAAAGGAGCCTTTCAATTTTTTTCCAATGTAAGACATACCCCGAAAGTAAGACGTAGTGGGGCTTTTGGGGGTAAAAAGAAAGTAAGACACTGTCTTACTTTCGGGGAAACAGGGTATAATTTTCTGCCTGAGGAGGGGGTTGGACTAGAAGACCTCCGAAGTCCCTGCCAATTCAATATTGATTGGCTCCTAGTATTATTTGATTACTTATTTGTACCCGGATTATCATTAAGTGTTGTACCTCATGCTTCTTGATGAACTTTTCTTGAATGTACACTGAGAGCATATGCAACAATGACAAATACCATGTGTGTCCAATCGCAATTGGCCAATAAAGAATTCTATTCTATTCTCTATTTTATTTTATTTTTTCTATTCTATTCCATTCTATATTATTTTTATTCTATTCTATTCTAATCATTTCTTATTCTATTCTACTGTATCATTTCCTATTCTATTCAATCATTTCCTATTCTATTCTATTTTTCATTCTATTCTCTATTCTATTCTATTTTATTTTTTCTATTCTATTCCATTCTAATTTTCTTATTCTATTCTATTTTCTATTCAATTCCCTATTTTATTTTATTTATTTTTTCTATTCTATTCCATTCTATTCTAATATTCTATTCTATTCTATCATTTCTTATTCTATTCTACCATATCATTTCCTATTCTATTCAATCATTTCTATTCTATTCTATTCAATTCTTTTTTTCTATTCTATTCCATTCTGTTCTAATTTTTTAATTATATTATATTCTACTCTATTCTATCATTTCTTATTCTATTCTATTTTCTATTCCATTCTCTATTTTATTTTATTTTTCCTATTCTATTCGATTCTAATTTTATTCTATTCTGTTCCATTTTCTGTTCAATTCCCTATTTTATTTTATTTTCTATTCTATTCCATTCTATTCTAATTTTTTATTCTATTCTATTCTGTCATTTCTTATTCTATTCTACTCTATCATTTCCTATTCTATTCTATTTCCTATTCTAATCTTTTATTCTATTCTATTCTATCATTTCTTATTCTATTCTACTCTATCATTTCCTATTCTATTCTATTTCCTATTCTAATTTTTTATTCTATTCTATTCTATCATTTCTTATTCTATTCTATATCATTTCCTATTCTATTCTATTTCCTATTCTATTCAATTCTCTATTTTATTTTATTTTCTATTCTATTCCACTCTATTCTAATTTTTTTATTCTGTTCTATTCTGATCTATCACTTCCTATTTGTTCTATTCTAGTCTATTCTAGTGTAGTCTAGTCTTACCAGTATTCTATTCTTATTCTACTCTATCTTCCCTATCCTATCCTAAATAAAAAGATTGCCTTGCATACACAGGAGAGCCAATCAGAGAATGGAAAAAGACGGACAAAGCACTGAGGGAACACAAACCTGAGCGGGACATCCCATTGGACAAGCGAGGGAGATGCTTCGCCGGCTTCTTTGACTGCAGCTCCTGGGCTTCTACCTCCACTTGAATCTGGGCGGCTCTGGCCACCGGACTGGCCGAGTTCTTCAGTCTTTTGCGCCGGCGGTCCACGAGGTGATGCTGGACCTCCTTACGCCCGATCTCCCGCGGAACCACCAGCTCCTGCTCCACGCGCAGAAACTGATTCAGCTGGTTGAAAAAAGGCCTGGTTCTCCTCCCAGATCCCCACTGGCTGTGCCCTCCGAGGCAATCCTTGTAGCTTTTCCGGAGGTGTTTGGCTTTTTCCCGGCACTGGAGCCAATTCCGGTCGTAACCCCGGGCCTTCATCTGGTGTGAGATCCACTCAAACTGAGAGACCGTCCGGTAGTTTGAGAAGAGGGCTCGCTGCACGGATGTGTCTCCCCAGATCTCAATAAAAGCTTGGATTTCGTTGTCGGTCCAGCGGGGATGCTTCCAGTGGGAGCTCGTGAAATCCCGGAGCGGGCAATCGATATTCCGGGAGAACCGGGCGCCTCTTGACGGGCTGGGCGCAACCTCTGAAAGAGCAGAATCCTTGGGTCCTAAGTCGAGAAAAATGGTGAACACGAACAGAAAACGAGGCCATGTTTCACTCTGACGTGGCAGGTAGAAGTCTTTTTTTTGGGGGGGGGGAGGATGTTATTTTTAAATGGAAGGGTAAAAAATCAGCAAGGACCTAGCACGGCCACGAAGGACGTCTTTGTGACGTCAAAGCTCCGCCCATGGAATTCCCAATTGGGATTCCCCACCTCCTTTCCAGCCTCCCAACCGGCCTGACAGCTCCGCGGCTCTTTTGAAAAGCTAACAGCCGGGCGGCGGGGCTTCTCAGTGTCCTCCTGAACCCGAACGCCGACCCCGAACTTTTGCCGAACTTCCGGGTTCGGCGTTCAGGAGAATGCTGAGAAGCCCCCCGGCTGTTTCAAAAGGCGACAGCCAGGCGGCGGGGCTTCTCGGCGGCCTCCCGAACACCGAACCCGGAAGTTCAGCAAAAGTTCGGGTTTGGCCTTCGGGTTCAGGAGGACGCCAAGAAGCCCCCCGGCTGTTTCAAAAAGCGACAGCCGGGCGGCAGGGCTTCTTGGTGGCCACCCGAACCTGAACTTTTGCCGAACTTTCAGGTTCAGCGCTCGGGTGGCGAGTTCGTAAGACAGAAAAAGTTCGGAAGAACAGGCAAAAAATTTCCAAACCCCGGGTTTGTATCTCGGATTGTTCGTATGGCGAGGGGTTCGTATCACAAGGTACCACTGTATATCTAAAGAGATAGCATCGGCTCTTATCAAGAGCCGATGCCCCAAGATATTGCCAAAATTCGACATTCAACTCATACAGGCAGAGTTCTGCTATATACAATTTCACCAAACAGATCCATATCTATATCCTTATTTTCATATTGATGAGGCCTAGATGCTGAGCTAGCTCCCTTTTGTTTGCAAACAATGCCACTTCAACAACACAGGCTACAAAGTTTTCCAAAGCTGTGTGAAATTTAAAGACCATTAATTGCAAATTTCTTCCTGATTTCTTCCGGTGGTGTAACTTTTGCACTATAAGCTTAAAAAAAAATAGGTAGGTCTGAACTTACAACTTTTATTTATTTATATTTTTTAATAATTAAATGTTTAAATGTTTATTTTTACATTTTTTATTTTTACATTTTTAAATTTAAATTTTCTAATTTTTTAATTGTTTTAATTTTATTTTTTTAATAATTAATAATTAAATTAAATTATTAAATTGTTAAATTTTAATTGAAGGAGGTATTATTTTTAAAATAATAAAAATTTAAAATTAAAGCAATTATTTAAAGCAATTAAAAATTAAAACAATTAAAAGTTTTTTATTTATTTTTTAAATTAAAATATTTATAAAGGCACAGAAAAGTATAATTTTAACCATTTTTACATATATGACCGTTGTGGCATCCCCATGATGCTTGTATCCTAAGATTTTAATTAATATTGATTGTTTCTTCATTGGTTATTTGACCCCTATGACAGTCATTAAGTGTTGTACCACATGATTCTTGACAAATGTATCTTTTTCTTTTATGTACGTTGAGAGCATATGCACCAAAGACAAATTCCTTGTGTGTCCAATCACACTTGGCCAATAAAATTCTATTCTATTCTATGATCAAAATCCAGCCACTTTGCCAGCTGGTTCATGTTTATAACGGTAGCAGTGTCCCGGGATCATGTGATCCCCTTTTGCAAATCCTTTGACAAGCAAAGTCATGGGGGAAACCAGATTCACTTAACAACCGTGTTACTAAGTGAACAACTGCAGTGATGAACTTAACAACTGCGGCAAGAGAGGCTGCATAATAGGGGAAAATTCTCTTAACAAACATCTTGCTTAGCAACATAAACTTTGGGCTCAATTGTGGTTGTAACTCAGTGACTACCTGTGGAGTTTTACTGACTATAGTGGCGGTGGAATCCTCTGAAGTCTGCTACCGGTTCTGTGAGTCCGCTTCTGAGCCCAACATAGAGCTAAAAAAGAAACATTCTGAAGTCTTCTCAGTCTGCAAAGGTAAAGCGGATCCACTGTGCCACGCGATTTAGATTAGCTACTGTTGTAGTTAGCTCAGGCCCAGCTCCTGCCCCAAGGACTGTGGATGTGGGGGAGACATCCCCATGCTGCAGGCCTGTTTTGCCCCCCCGGTGGAATCTGCTGATGAAGGCTCCTCTGACCCAGAAGACATGAGTGACAGGGAGGAGAGTGTGGCAGACAGCTCAGAAGGAGATCAATTATCTAGCTCCTCCTTGGATTCAGAACGAGAGTTAATGATACAGCCACGCATGCGGAGAGCGATGCATAGGCAGCAACAGCTGAGAGATTATTATCAAAGAAAATGAGGCCACCTGTGGTTGGGTGGGGCTGTGGTGATTAGTGAGGCTGCTATAAATAGCAGCCTGTGGGTTTGGCCATTGTGGAGGATTATCTAATCGTTGTGTTTCATGACTGCTTTGCTGACTTTGACCTTTTGTGTGCTGATTTTTCCCCACTTTGAAACTAAACCAGACCAAAGTGTGTTTCACTTTGTGAAAGAAGAAGGACTGTGAATTGCCTCACAGCTGCAAGCTAAGTATCACAGGACTGATAAGGGACTTGTACAAATTACCAGTTTGTTTGGAGACAAGTGCTCTTTGCTATACCAAAAGAAGGCTTGGTTTAAGTGAATTTTCATTATAAAGAACATTGTTTTGAATTTTCAAACGTGTGTGTGTCTGAAATTTGTACCTGTGAATTTTTGGGAGGAGTCTACCAGACAGCCCGACAGAACAAAGCAGAAAATCCGACGATTCTAGCTAATATAATTCGCGCGTCACAGCAGATCGTTGCCTAGCTGATTGTTGCAAATACGATTCTCCCAAACTGGTAGTATTTTTTTACTACTGGTTCGGGAGAACCGGTGCGAACCGGTAGCATTTCACCCCTGGACTGTAGGTCCATTTTTCTGGGATCCTTTCTTGCCAAGCAATGCCTTAAAATACTTGAAATAAACCTCTAGAAAAAGAAAGATGGTTGAGAAGAATTAGGAAGCTCTCCAAACTCACCCCCCTCGCTCAAGGGAAGTCGGAAATTATTCTTGCAAAGGTGAGACACGGTCTTTCTCTTACCTCTTTTGCGGTCTGTAATTGTCTCGCTTTCGACAGGAAACTGGATGAAAACCGGCTCATCATCTTCTTCTTCTGGATTGGAAGTCAGATCTGGTTTGGGCACCAAGAGTCCCTCTTAGGGTTCAAGAGAAAGGGAGACGGGAGATTATTTGGGGTAAAAATTCTGGGGAATTCTTAGATAAACATAGATCCATCCTAAGATAAAATACAGCCCTTGAAGAGATCCAGTTGCCCCCCCCCCCCATTTCCCCCATTTGGAATAGACACATCTTTCCTAGTTGAATACCATATTTTTCTGAATATAAGATACCTCTGCCAGGGAAAAACAGAGCTTAAGAAGGCCATGCAGGGCCCTCCTGAGTTCTGTTTTTGCTGGCAGAGGGTTTCAAGAGGCTGTTGCAGCCAAAAATGGGTGTGAACAGACTCAAACTCAACCCGGATAAGACGGAGTGGCTGTGGGTTCTGCCTCCCAGGGACAATTCCATCTGTCCATCCATTACCCTGGGGGGGAATTATTGACCCCCTCAGAGAGGGTCCGCAAATTGGGCATCTTCCTCGATCCACAGCTCACATTAGAGAACCATCTTTCAGCTGTGGCGAGGGGGGCGTTTGCCCAGGTTCACCTAGTGCACAGTTGCGGCCCTATTTGGACCGGGAGTCACTGCTCCCAGTCACTCATGTCCTCATCACCTCGAGGTTCAACTACTGTAACGCTCTCTACATGGGGCTACCTTTGAAAAGTGTTTGGAAACTTCAGATCGTGCAGAATGCAGCTGCGAGAGCAATCATGGGCTTCCCAAAATATGTCCATGTTACACCAACACTCCGCAGTCTGCATTGGTTGCCAATCAGTTTCTGGTCACAATTCAAAGTGTTGGTCATGACCTATAAAGCCCTTCATGGCATCAGACCAGAATACTTCCGTGACCGCCTTCTGCCGCACGAATCCCAGCGACCGGTTAGGTCCCACAGAGTTGGCCTTTTCCGGGTCCCGTCGACTAAACAATGTCGTCTGGCGGGACCCAGGGAAGAGCCTTCTCTGTGGCAGCCCCGACCCTCTGGAACCAGCTCGCCACGGAGATTAGTACTGCCCCCACCCTCCTTGCCTTTCGCAAACTCCTTAAAACCCATCTCTGCCGTCAGGCATGGGGGAATTGAGATATCCCCCTCCCCCAAGCCTATACAGTTTATGCATGGTATGGTTGTTTGTATGTTTTGCTTTTAATAACGGGTTTTTTATTGTTTTTTAAATTATGAGATTTGTTGTACATTGTTTTGTTGTTGCTGTGAGCCGCCCCGAGTCTACGGAGAGGGGCGGCATTCAAATCAAATCAATATCAAATCAAATCAAATCAAATCAAATCAAATCAAACCAAACCAAACCAAACCAAACCAAACCAAATAACAAACAAACAAACAAACAATAAATAGAAATCGGGAGCCTGTTTTCGCTGGCAGAGCACTTGGGCCACAGGCGCTTCGTACACAGTCATGCTGGACAGACCCATCCCAGCCCTGAGGTTGAACATAACCTGGATGCAGCCCTCAATGAAATCGAGTTTGACACCTCTGAGGTAGAGGCCCTTGAACCAA